>NC_055965.1:4574801-4612301 GCF_018492685.1 Alosa sapidissima | reverse complement strand
TTAGAACTCAACTTCCTGCTCTACAAGATATCTATTCCAGAAGAGTACTCCTAAGAGCCCAAAAGATTCTGAAGGACTCTTCTCATCCTAACAATGGATTATTCCTACCGCTGAAATCAAGAAGACGCCTATGTAGTCACAAAGCCAGAACTGAGAGACTCAGGAGAAGTTTTTATCCCCAGGCCATCCGAACTCTGAACTCACACTATACTGACTTTGCACACATTCACTCTTCAGCACTCTCAAACATTTCCCAACTCTGAACTCACACTATACTGACTTTGCACTCATTCACTCCTCAGCACTCATGCCCCCCCCCCCCCCCCCCCCCCACACACACACCTACAAGACTTTTAGCACTTTTACATCCCTCACCCTATGCTATAGACCTTTTATTATTTTATTATTTCATCACACGTCAAAACACACACACACACACACACACACACACACATATCTGACTTTCTCCAACTTTTGCACATCTCCATAGAACTTTTTATTTATTATTTTTGATTTCTCCTCCATCTACCCATGTCCTTAATTGCCTAGCCTTTCTGCCCCCCCCCACCCCCACCCCACCCCCATCACCCCCACAAAAAACACACACATTAACATCATCACTGTCATCACCTCACATACATACAGCACACTGCTTGCTACAGTAAGCCTCCTCTACTTGCTGCACACTGCCCCCCCCCCCCTCCCTACATACACAGCACATTGTCTTCAGGATCTTCTCCAACACACATCCTCTACATACTTACAGCACACTGCCCCCACCTACCCACACGCACACTACACACACACACACACACACACAGTCACTGCTACACTCCCCTCCTGCCCACACACACATCTTCATCACTCACATACATCATACATACAGTACTCTGCTTGCAATAGTAAGTCCCTTCACCATACTTGCAGTACATTGCCCCACCCCCCCTCTCCCCTACATACACAGCACATTATTTCATCAGGAAGCTTCTCCAACACACATCCCCAACATACTTACAGCACACTGTTGCCCCCCCCCCCCCAATACACAGCACATTGTCTCATGAGGAAGCTTCTCCAACACACATATTGCACACTGCCCTCTCCCCACATACACAGCACACTATCACATCTCCCCTGTCATCCCCCCAACACACACACCAAGACCCCTGGCAGTTGGGTTAGCCCCTTGAGCCGTGGATCTGCCCAAGGTTTCTTCCTTGGTAAGGGAGTTTTTCCTTGCCCCTGTTGCTCTTGGGTGCTCCTTGTTGGTGCCCCCCCCAATTCCTATCCTCCCTCACCTTTCTTATGCAGCCCTTGCCACTTAATCTACTAAACCCCTCTTCTACTGCACTTTTTACCCCCCCCCCCCACTTTGCACAAATAGGCTGACACCAGACATAATTTCACTGCATTTCTTACTTCCAGTAACTATATGCATGTGACAATAAACTTCCTTGTATCCTTGTATCCTTGTATTGCTCTATCTGACTTGGTTGTCAGGAATCAGGACGTAGGCTAGGCGAATTCATTCAATTGGCAAGGCCATGAGCAGCTTATGGGCTACCGGTATATTGCCCTACAATGCACGGGATCTCTCGGAAATTCTTCAGTGACAGTAAGGTCATCTCTGTCAAGAAGAAATTGTGTGTCAGTGATGGACACATGACTGTTTAGCCACTACTGACCGCCACTGAACGTGGTGACGTCATTGTTGACACTCTCACTTTCAGTACCTCCCTGAATGCCACGGTGCATTCTGGGTCAATCCCAAGATGGCGGCGCCCTTGCGCAAGTGCTGAGAAAGTGTCTCTACAGAGAAACAGTGAGAAATATCAGGTTTGTTGCACATTTTTAGTGTCATCTGATTGTGAAAGGTGATAGCAGGTGCACAAAACGAGATCCACGACCGAGCCATCGATTGCAATAACAGCGCTTGGCGTGGCTCTGGCAGAACGTCCGTGCGAAGATGGGCCTCCATCCGAGCCCCTACCCCTAGCGAAAAGTGGACGGGGGGAGAACAATCGCAGATTTCCCTGCAAACACATCCCGGTCGAACTTGGACTTGACGGCTTTCACTTTTTGCAGAAATTGTGGACGCTGCCATATAACTTGCTAACGGGAGTTATCTGCGCGACCGCCTCTGTCATCGTTCGGAGAAGCAGGAGTTCCCCAGCTCGTGGTGTGCAGATAACAGCCGCGCCAAGGTCCGTTTCTGTCAGTGGTCGAAAAGCGCCATTAACGTCATGTCTTTCCCGTGAGAAGTTGTCATGTGTGGTTGCCAACAGGCAGTTAACATACGCCGTACATCTTTTATATTATTCTTCTATAAACACACATAGAAGAGTTGGGCTTGTAGTTAGCTCACCGGCTAACCAAGCTAGCGAATTGCATGTCGCGATGGTCCAAACAACATGTCATAGAGCTGTCGAATGTGGGTTTGCTGATTTGTGTAATAAATGCTGTATTTTGTATCATGGTGTTAGGTTAGCTGGTAAATATATTATTGTCTTGTCCTACTAAGCGATGTGAGGTTGTAGTAACAAACTAGCATAGATGATTTACGTTACTGTCCAGCTGGAAGTGTGCATGACTTTGTTTTGGCTGTAGGCTAGTAGCCTACTGTCATAAATCAGGCAACAGGCGTTAATTCAGTTGCTTACGTAGTATTATTGGCCTACAGACTTTTCATAGCTTGTTACATTTACCTGCTTGAAATACAATATTTATATATTTCAGCAACCAAATGGTTAAATTGATTAACGTTCGGTGTAAAATTCACTCTAAGGTCAAGTGAATAGTTGACCTACCAAAGGCTATCAGAAATTCACAATCCCCTAAACGTGTCCACTCAGTCACATGTTTAGCATTCTTTGAGCAATGGCATAAATTCTTCAGCTGAAATCTGTTAATTAGTTTGTCCTGATTTTGCAAGAATTGAGTTTGCTGAGAGAATGTGTGGTATGTCGTCAGTCATTAGGCAGCACGTGTAGTTTCTATTTTGCAATGTGCAGGTCGTGTGATTTTGAATGAACTCTTTTTCTTTTATTGTAGCAACTGCATCAATCGTTTGGATGAACACATTAACTCATTTGTTATAGGACATGCTAGTTTCTCTAATTCTGTTTGGTAGGCTATGTTTGTTGAGGGGAACTTTAAATTGGTGATGTATCTCTCCTGGAATACATAGAAATTTGGAACATCTAGCTGTTGCTTCTTTGTTGGGCACCATAATGCCCATGTTATCTACATGAGAGTATCTGATGATGTAGGCATAGACCACAGTGCTGCCATTAGGCTGTCCTATCAGAATATACAGTAGGAAGGGTATAGTGCACTAGATTACCTTGATGTACCTCTCCTGGCCAGTGAAGGTGTTATCAGGCTAGGTAACTAATATGCTCTTACTGAAGATATGAATAACTAGGAACATCATTCAGATGCATAGCTGTACTTTGTATGTAAGAAAATAGCATAGCAGCCCCAGACAGTCATCACTCATAATACCAAATGTGCCTGTATTGAAAACAGCAATGCAAAGTAGGCCCGCAAGTAGCGATTATTTTCATAGTCGATTAAACTATTGATAATTTACTTGATTAATCACTTTAATCACACAATTATCAATGGAAATGGGTGAATTCAGAAAAAGAAAAAAAAAATATTGCAAAAATGTGCTCATATGCGTCTGGAAGGAAAGACTAGTTGCAGCACAATATGGTCCCCGGCAGTAAATGTCACGGCACCTTAAGCCCTGGTGTGCAGCGGTGTGTGGTTTACTTCTCTGAGGCGGTGCTGACAGAAACTTTACGCGTGTGGACCCTAGCCCTGAGTTCAAACAGTTAGGCCTTAGTAAAGGGGACCAGGCTTCTCATCATAGTTCTCATCATAGTTAAGCCATAAGCATTCAGAAATCTGGCCTCACTATACAGAAGCTATAAAGTAGGGCTAAACTGCACAGAAGCAGGGGAGTCTGGCTTCACAGTGTTGGTGAATGGGGTCTCATTATGCCACCTCACTAGTCAGGCCTGACCATGCTGACCTCTGATCTGCATTGTGGACCCCCTGTAGAGGATTTATTGTAGAGTTATAATTAGTGACCCCCAGTAACCCTGACCCTCTTGACCCCATCCACAGGGCCCTGATGAAAATGGACACGGAGCTACTCCACTCCCCTGTAGTGGGACTGGCGGAGGAGGAGGAGGCCGACATGAGCGACTGGAACCTGCCGCTGGCCTTCATGAAGAAGCGCCACTCGGAGAAGATTGAGGGCTCCAAGGCGTTGGCACAGAGCTGGAGGATGAAGGACAGGGTGAGGCATCCATCTTTCTTTTGATCATCTTTGCTTACTGATGCTCTGTGGCTTTGCATTTTTGAGCTGGTGAGGTTTAAATTTGTCCAACAATGTAGCTTCATGTCTTTAATGGCTATGGGGAGAATATCTTTCCTATTAATGGCCGTTGTCATGGAGCCTGGCTGCTGCTGTTAATGTGACATTACAAAGTAAACAAATATTAGTCTGTTAGAACTTCCAGGTATACACTTGAACTCTTTTTTTCTTTTTGAAGTGGCTTGTGTTGTTTTGACAACTTTGTAATGGAACTTTTGGCAGTTATTGCAACTTACATAATTGCCCATTTCACTCTAAGATCAGGTACTCTTTCTTTGAAAAAAGCACTTCTCCTCCTCGAGAAGATATCAGGGGCTTTTATCTGCTCACTTGAGTTCCACTCTGCTCAAAAGACAAATGGAGTTCTGGGCAGTCTTCTCCTGGCCATGTTTCTGTGTTCATTACAGTGTGGAGATTTAGTGCTTTGTTTTCTCACATGGAAGCTAAACTGCCCTGGCTTTGGTGGTGTTCCAACTGAAGTCATAAATCTTCTGCGTCTGTCTAATAGAGCCCTATTCCGATGTATAATTCTGTGTTCTCTGTCTGTGTTGTCTGTCTGGGGGATTGCTAAGACTACTGTCAGATTTCCATCATTTTGTGTTTGTGGGAATACCAACATTGACTTCTCTCAATCCATTGGAATCGCATAAAAATGCTCTGTTGTCTTTGTTTAGCTGACGCACCTGAAGGCTTTATTGAATGGCAAGTTGTCTATTGAGTACTTGTAGTCCTTGCCATCAGCTGGGTCATTTAAAAGCGAACCTTCATACACAGTATGGAGCTCTGGACCTTAAACCTACACAGCTAAGTAAAACATTAAATCCCTACTTTTTATCTTCTCTGAGCAGACTCATTATGGAGTTCTGAAGCTATTTGTTTAGATGAATGATTAGATGAGTTTTTGGGCACAGCTTTGTTTTGGTTACTGGCTCTTTATGAACGGATCACTCATTTTGTCATTAGCACTTGGTGTCAGGAGGCTTTTTGTTCGGTGTTAATTTAGCATTTTGTACAAAATCTATGCCTTAAAGGAAGAATGCCAGGGATTTCGTCATGGGAGTGGTGACCGGTAGCTTCCCCTGCCCAAGTGTTTGCTACCCCCTCCCCTCCAGCTCCCCATCCTTCCCATCATGCACCAGTGCTGTACTGCATCACTGCTAATTAACTGCATCTGTATCTGTATATGCATAACTGTATCTGAACAGAGTGATACAAGCTGTGCATTTAAGCAACTGTCATATGAAATAAGGAGCCTAAGCCTTACTTGACTGACCTAAGCTTCAACCACCGGCGCTATATTGACAGTCTCTGGTCCGTCTTTGTGTCACCGTCTTGCCTCTCCTCCCTTCTGTTTCTATTTCTGGGAAATGAAACTCTGGCAACAGAGTAGCCCACACAGCCACTGAGTGGGTGATCTCGGTTATGTTGGCGAAATGCATTGAGCAAAGAGAGACTGCATCTGTACTTTTACCATTTTTGTGACACTACAAAAAATTCTTTTCTTTTTCATGCAGACACAGGCAATACAGATCACAAGTGGTTGGGGGTCTGGGCTTGGGCCTGCATAGCATCTGTGTGATTCACTAGTGTTGGACTTTACAGGGATTCCAGGCAAAAGGTGGAGAAGCCCCTTATGTGACTATGGCCCATTGAGGAGGGGATGAATGATGCATGGCATCATGGGAAATCAGGATGGCACGGAGCACCGCTAGTCGATACGAATTACAATGAGGGGCTGGTCCAGAGCTTCTCTATCGCAACACATTGCTCATGTTGCAGGTGTGTTTGTGTGTGTGTGTGTGTGTGTGTGTGTGTGTGTAAAGGAACTGCATGCCCTTGGCTTCCCCCGAGTTGTATGCTTGTTGACCATTCCTCAGAAAGGCCATTGACTCAGTGCTGCTGTGTCAACAGAGCAAAAGAAACCCAGTGGATGATGCATGTGTGGGCTTCTGCAATAGGCTGCTACTCTCCTGCTGTAATTCCTGAAGCTGAAGGGGGACAACTGGGCAGGCCTGGTTGAAACCCACATCCGGGCGGCTTAGTCTGATCATGGATTATCCCTAAAAGGGGCAGAGAATACCACCAGTCAGTATTGTTCACACCTCTTGTAAAGAAATGGGTTTCCTAATCAGCAGTTCATTTTTGCACTTCTTTGTTGCCATGTTAATTAGCTGGGAGGTGTTGATAAAAAGAAGTTTTAGTGCATAGACTACATGGATTGCATTTGATTTCCTCAGCACAAATGCAGAATAATCCTGTAAAAGTATGCGTGATTGTAGTATGGATTTTTTTGTGAGTGAGAGCGCTGCATTGGTTTTTAATAGTACCTGTGAGGTTTTTTTATTGAAGTCCACGGTTTTGCTATTCTTATATTTCAAGGCCATGAAGCCTTTAGTCATTCTTTGCAATCGCTTGTGCCTCACCCACTTGTTCAAAATTTCACTCTGTTGTGGACCTCAGGCTAGACACACATCCTGGGTGCATATGTCAGGTGGATGCAGACTGTGGACGCCACCGTTTGAATCTTCTGTTTGCAACCTGTAATTCTGAGTTGCCAAAAGGCATGCTTTCTATTGGAAACCAATGACACTGACTCCAAATGTTATACTGCTTCCAATATTGCAGTGTTTCCTCCAGAAACGACTTCGTCATTGTCAGACACCTACTTGATATTTCATTACACCCCTAATCAGACACAAAAAGGAAACGTAGAAAAGATTCAAACAGAATTCAATGTCAAAGCACTAAAATATTTCTTGTGTGTCTGTTCTTTGTGTTCTCCCCTTCCGTGGGGGACATTGTAATGAAGGGGTGCAATGGATAGTCCTAATTAGTTTCTTTCTGTGGGCCTTTCTTTCTGGATTCAATGTTGTAAATCCCCTCAATCTACAATCCTACTTCACCTGCTCTACTCCCTAACTTTTGGGCTCACTTGTCCTGTTGCCAGCGCAGCGTCTCGCGCTCCAGCCAGCGGCACTTTGAGGGGCTGATTGGTGTTCTGGGCTCTTGGCTTCAGCTTGATCTGGCCCTAAGTCTCTACAGGGCTTTGCCAGCAGAAGATGGAGGAAAACCTGCCAACCCTGTTTCAGCTGTGGGCACCACCGGCTTGACTTAAGCTCTGCTCGCCCACTTGGGGTTGGTCTTGGGTGTTGCAGTGTTAGTGTGGGGGATCTGATGATGCTCCCCTAGCGGGCTGTTTGGTGTGCATTCAGACACTGTTGCATCCGCTATAGGGTCTACACAGAAGCCCTGAGAGGTATGGATGGGGCTAAGATACATGTAGCGCCAGAGAAGCCACGCTTCTCTGACAACCATTCCCCTGTTATATTGTGGCTGTGGCTTGGGCTGGTGAAAAGTTGACTTCCATTATAGAATATTAAAGAAACTAGAATGGAAGCTGGAATCAGAGAATATTATTTATTTATTTTTCCTGAAAAAGTCAGACCAGTTACTCAGAGAATACTTAAACCATTATCAAAACAGTTTGTGTGAATTTCATAGTTGGTTGCTAACTTACAAACGACAAACAATTAAACAATTCTTGCAGCTTGTGGGTCTGTATGTGATATTTCATGTTTTTGTTTTCAGGTATGAATTTTAGAAACACTGAAAGAAACTCACAGTACTAGTAGCCCATTATGTGGTTGGTCATTTTAGGAAACTCGATAAATCCTCATCTTCAGACTGATGTTTATTTTGATTGGTTCACCAACACTTGCCTTGCCTTGCTGAAAAGCCAAGCTGGTGATTGAGTCTTGTTTGGTCATTTGAGACCCTTTTCAGATTCTTTCTCTTTCTGTCATTCTCCTTCATGTCTCAGTCCTGACTCAGATGGAGATGGAGAGTGCCCCAATGTTTTCATAATTGAGAGGAAGCGAAATGAAACTGAGCACGCTCCAAATCTGCAAGAACGAGCTGTCGACCCGGTGCATATCTTTTTTTTTTTTTTCACTTCCTGCTGAGCCGGCATGACCAAGGCTCTATCATAACCTGAACATGTGGTCAGGAAGCCCTAGATCTCACCGTTGCGTCTGCATTAGTGTTGCACGGCACTAAAAAGGTATCACGATGCCTTCACGCAAAAACGATACGATTTCCGACGTTTTTAGAATCGATACTTTATTAAAATTAACATTCTGTGTCTGCGTGAACTGCCCTCCCTCCTCTGCTGCTCTCACTGCTCCTGGCACGCATCTAGGCAAGTGGGCGTGTCAAGCAGGCAGCTCTGAGTGAGTGCGCAGCCAACGTAAACATACAGTAGTTCTTTGCCGACCGTCTTCGGCCTTGTGGATAAAACAAAAGGTGAAGTGAAATCTGCAACTATTTCGGATACATCACGAATAGTGAAGGCAAGCCATCAGGTACACAGAGGCCCGTTTGTGAAATATGTTTCAAAGTCATTTTAAAGCAGGCTACGCATGGAACTTGGCTAAACACCTCGCAGACATATCCCAACATTTTTGTTTAAAGAACGACATGTTAACGAATATTCTATAGAAAACACGACTACATGGTTAGTGCCAAGTTCTTCTCTTCTGTTTTAGTCTAGCCTAAGTGAAACGAGTATGGCTCTCTGGGATAAAGCGAACCTTCCTTCATCAATGAATTTGACGAGACATAACGAGCTGCAATCATTTTGACGAGACATAACGAGCTGTAATCATAGGGTGCTAACGTGATGAAAGCAGAAAGCGCAATGTTCACGCCAGAATAACATTACCATAACTTGTAAACAATCTATTTCATGTTCGGTCAGGACTACTGGTAATATTTGTCATGGCATGTAGACTGCAATTTGTTCAATAAGTATTGCCCAGATGTAGGATAGCCTACCCGAAATGCGCTAATTAAAGCCCACAGCATATAATACCACCAAAGCTTGTCCTAATAATAATAGTGGGTTATTGTTACGTGGTAGCAAATCATGTTATCAAAGAAATAGACGTAGGTTAATGTAGGAATGCACACAGACATATTGCAACATGTAATGGTGTAGGCCTATCTGACGAAGACCTGAGTGGTTGGAACGTCGTACTTGTACACTGGGCGCAAAGAAGACTATCCTCACATTTTTCCCTTTGCAACTGCCAAAGAAATCCCATGAACACGGGAAGGCCTAGGGAAGCCTATACTGTACATCAGATGGCCTAAAGATTAGGCCCCTCTGCATAGCATTCAGTGATTTGCATGCAGTAATTTCAACACTGACCTTGATCTAGCCTAGTTTGGCTATTTAAAGCTACTTTATTGGCAAAACACAACACAATGTAAATGAACTATAACAAAAAATAAAGGACTTAATCACACAAAGTAGGCCTACTATTTTACTGACTATAAAAATAATAATTATGTAGGAAGTTTAGAACCCAGAATTGACCTGCACACTACAAAAGTGCACCGAATTCAACACAAGTGACTAAATACACTTGGAGGAGGTATGAGTCCTTTTTTTTCCAGATATCTTAGGATTTCGCCGTAGTATCGTTTTAGTATCGAGCATCGTGATATTTATGGCAGGTATCGTATCGAAGTCATAATTTTGGTATCGTGACAACACTAGTCTGCATGAACAACAATGTCCCTACCAGCTGCTTTTAAACTTTTGGTTGTTAACCTCTCTCTCTTGTCATTGAATTGCCTCAATAACATATTTTATATTAATGCCCAGGAAATACTTTTAATTCATTTTTAAATGTAAGCAATACATTTTTAACCATAATGAATATTTTTTTAGCGTAATGAAATATGTATAATAATTTCTAAATATCTAAATAAAACAGAAAGTTTAACATGTCTACGAGGTCAACTCAAGTAGTGAGCTTGGTGCTCCGTGTTGCTCCCAGCTCGGAGTTGGCTTATGTTTGTGTCGTCTGGGGCGTTACCAGAGAAACGCTCAGATGGAGGATGGCTCAGCTGTTAAGGACTACACATGCCTGGCTGGTGGCTGAGGCGGAAGTGTGGTGGCTGAGAGGCAGGCAGGCGTTAAGGGCCACCTGATGCTCTCTGAGTGCTGGCGATGGCAGCCTCATCATGGGTCCATGACCCCAGCTGCTGGACCACACTGCCTGCCCACCTGGTGTGCAGGGACGCATGGATGTCGGGGCGAACCAAGTCATAAAAAATAACATTCTGATTCGTGGCGGGTGGGTCGCAGGGAGATGGAATAAATCATTAATGTGTAAATTATTAACTATACTCTCTGAGATGTGAACATTTTTAAAAACATTTTCAAACTGTCAGGCACTAATTTGCAGACCCTCCTTAGGCTGCACAGTTGCGGGTATAATCAGCAGTGGAGGCAAAACATTCCAATGGAGGCAAAGCATATCCATGCGAAAATTCAAAAGGGAGAGTTAAAAAGTGAATGGGCAAAAGGACTAAAGAAAGGTTCTGTGTGGGGATGTTTTAGTGAAGTTGGCAGGTTAACCAGGATGAATCAAGTGCTGGGTATGCATGGCAGCATGTGGTATATCAGCCACAAGACTGGTATAATAGTTCTAAATCACTCTCTGGGGCCAGAATGGGCTATATTAGTGATCCCAAAGGGGATCGTTATTTGATAGGTGTGCTTCTGCATCCTTCCTTCCTTCCTTCTTTCTTGAAGAAATGTTCTAGAACACTAATAGTGCTCCAGACAGTGAAGAAAGATTCTAGAACACTAATAGTGATCCAGACAGTGAAGAAAGATTCTAGAAACAGTAATAATAGTGCTCCACACAGTGGTGGCCAAGCAGTAGATGGTTCAGCAGTCCTCAACAAACTGAAACCTGGAATGTCTCTAAAACTTTCAGCTGAAATTGACACATATTACCCTGACTAAGCGAGGAGCTGAGTGACTGACCGAGAGAGGAGAGAGTTCTGTGCAGTCTCCATTTTGACCATTGTGTCTGTTGGACCGTGATTCCACTGAACAGGAGCACATAGCCACGGTTTGCTGTCTGATGTGGAAATAGTGCTGAGTAAGAACTATTTAATTGTGTTTAGCTGATTATGATCCATTACTGTACATTGTCTTGACATGCTCTAGACGTGATCTCAATTAAGTTTTTTGTCTTGCTCATTATTAACCTTTTTGTCCTGCTCATTAGATGAAGTCAATTATAGTGGGGAAGGCTCTATTGACAGGAGTGGCTTAATCTTTTAAATGACCAGGATCAGACTCAACTTACACAGACAAGTGAGGAAACACCACACCTAGCGTCTCTGTTTTAGCTTTGTGATGCACATATCGACATCACTGCTGTCCAGTTTTTTGCAATCAGTGTACTTTAAAGTATGAATGACCCTGCTAAACAAAACGGCTTAGCGGATAGCTAGTGCTCGGCTTCTCTGTGATGTTCGAGAGTATTTACTGTTTGTGACACCCCAAGCAAGTGACCAGGAATCCGTGAGGAATTTATTCATAGCATAAAACTAATGTGTTTGTTTGTTGTAATTGAGCATGAATTAAAGAAAACAGTCAGGGAATGAAGAAATGTGCACACAAATAGACAAACAACAGGTGCATCACCATAAATGTATCTGCCGCATAATCGAGGCGTGAAATCCATGGCTGCTCCTGCCTTAAATGTGCTTCCCCTTGGCTCCTAGTTGGCGTGCACTCTTCAGAGGAACTGCTGCTTTCTGTTTTGCATGCTTTCTTCAGAGGAACTAGTGGTTCTCTCGCTCTCTCCTCTCTCTGTCTTTCTTGCCCATGGGACTACTAACCCATACACACACACACACACACACACACACACACACCCTTACCCTTGTGTGTGATGTCTACATCCTCACAAACACAGAGAAATATCAAGCACAGTAATTGGCTTACCTCTCTTGGCTCTATCTGCTTCAGCCACCCTGTAGCTTCTACAACACACGCACTACATTTGAGCTCTGCTCTCTCTCTCCCTCTCTCTCTCTCCCTCTCCCTCTCTCTCTCCCTCTCTCTTTCTCCCTCTCTCTCTCTCTTTTTTCAATAAGAAGACATCTTCATTTTTTTGCAGAAGGCATTATTAAAAGGCACCCACTGCTTTTTATAGTGCCCTGTTCTTTGCAGACTAATGCTAGTGTGTATTCTGTGGGGGTTCATTTTCACATGTTTGTGTACGTTAAGGAGACATTTGTGGATGTACTGGCAGCAAAAGAGATTGTAAAGCATGTTTATTCTCTCAGGGCAGGACACAATTAACATTAAAACAATTTAAATATATATATGTATATCTCCTCTTGGAAATCATTCTATTGTCATGGCAACCAAGTTGAGATGCTCTGGAGAGAAGACCCACATAGAGCTGTTCCACATTATGCTACAACAGACAAGGAATGTTAGTACAGTAATTAGTATCCTCTCCTGCATCTCTGTATACCTGAAATCAGTTTTGCTTTACTTGAAACAATACAGCTAACACTTGAAGAGCTTAAAAGGTAAAAAAAAAAAGAATCAGCAAGATATTGGAAAAACATGGTGTCTTAAGACTAAAGCTGCGTGTGTGTGCGTGCATGTGTAGGCGAGAGAAGGCCAAGCGTGTGGTTGACGACTCCATTCCTGGCAGGGGTGGTAATCAATGCCTCCCTGTTTTAATAGCTTTAATTTATAGCCTTGCAAACAAATGGAATAATCACTGGGCATTGATCCGCTGGGCCAGAGGTGGGGGGAGGAAGGGCCTGAGTGTTTCACAGCCCTCAGGAGTCTTACCTTAATGACCGAATGAACACACACACACACACACACAAACACGGGTCCAGTCACAATTAGCCTGCCTCTGCCACTGGTAGGAGGGAATGTAAGATATCCTATAAAATAACTCGTCATCACCAATTAAATGTGATCTATAGCTGGGGAAAACACACTGAAGAAGTCATTGATGCTTTTTCCTGCTTTGGTGCATGATGTGAATGATAGCAGCTGAGGTTGTAGTTCCACTTTCCTCCTCCCCTAAAGCAGCCCTCCATGGGCCTGAGAGGCTCTGGGACCTCACCGTTGAGCAGTGCTTTTGGACATGGTGCCATGTGCTTAAACTGCAGTGGGTGCAGTGCAGTGGCTGAAGCGCAGCTGTGAAATGATCCTAGTCTTCATCCCATTCTCTCTCTCTCTCTCTCTCTCTCTCTCTCTCTCTCTCTCTCTCTCTCTCTCTCTCTCTCTCTCTCTCTCTCTCTTCTCTCATTTTTATTTCTCTCACTCCGTCACTCTCTCTCCTGGTGGGTGTCCATCAACCTGCTTAATGTCCAATTGGAAATGGCAAATGAGAACATGAGTTATGGAGGCATTGAAAAAAAAAAGAGAAGTTCAAATAGTTTGTATCGTAAATGTTATACGCTGGCGTGGTTTTCCAGACAAGTATCTCATAAAAAAAACAATTTTTGCATCAAAGGGAACCCACCTTCTGTCTTTATCACACACATACTCTCTCACATACACACACACACACTCACTCTCTCTCTCTCTCTCTCTCTCTCTCTCTCTCGCTCTGTGGGCTTGCTTGCGGGTGCCCTCCCTGGCCTCCCCCCTTCAGCCTGCTGGATTTATGGGATTATTGGAAATCCATGAGGCCAGGAGACCTTTATTAAAATGTCATTTTGTTTAGGTCTCCTTTCAGATTAATGTTTACAGTAAAAACGAAAAGTTGATAAAGAGGCTGTTTTTGTGACGACAGGGTGAAGGGGACCTGGGGTCGGCGTGGTGACAGTTGAACTTGGCTCGACTGTCCTCATTTTCTCATTCTTTACTTTCTTAATGCATGCGTTCTATCTCCATCATTGTTTACTTTTCTTTATGCATGCGTTCTATCTCCTATCTCCACCCGACTACATTTATCTATAGCTGAGTGGATCGCTCCTCTCCCAGGACCGTAAAGCCTTGCTGAAGAATGAATTATGTCAGCAATTAATTTGAATACCCAGTGGGCAGACTGAAGGATTAAATGGTGCAGTGGTGTGTGAAGTTTTTAAAAACTTTAAATAGATTTATTTAAAATATATACAAAAACTGAATGTGAGATAGTATAATTGCTAAATGCACCACATTTCCCTCTTTGCAGTGAGGTTTTGTCCATAAAAATAAATGTATCAGACATAAACCATACCATAAACTGTCCCAGTCACCATGTCATTCTGCAGAGCCATGTGGAAAAGCACCCTTAACCCTTAACTCTCTTCAGTATATCCCATCTTTGAATGTCTCCTTCTTGTCAACCAGGGGAGATACAGTACAGTACATGACATTAATGATAGAGAGAATAGAGAGAGTGGTGAATAAATAGAGAAAGAGAACAGAGAGAGGTGAATAAAGAGAGAGAGAGAGAGAGAGAGAGAGAGGGAGGTAAATAAAGAGAGAGAGAGAGAGAGAGAACAGAGAGAGAGGTGAATAAAGAGAGAGCCGTCACAAGCATTGGACATGTCATGTTGGAGCTGATTAGGTTTGGCGCCCGACGACAAATTGGTTATCGCCATTGAGCGGGAGACTTAATGGACTTCCCACCTGGCGGCCGTCAGAACTCAAATGTCACTCCTGCATCGGTGATGCACGACAACAACCTGCATTCGTCTCGATTATTGTCATGCAAATGGATTTTTAATGTGCCATTAATTGCCAGTGTTTGATGTTCAGTGGGAAGGAATAATATTGCCGTGTCATTAATTACGGCATTACTGGTAATGGCCACCTTTCCCGTCCTCTCTGTCCTCATTTGCACGTGCATCAGTCTCTCTATCCAACTGCTCTGGTGTTCAGCCTGCCCACATGGGAATGACTTTCATTCCCCAAATTAATATTAATAGTAACATCCTTCCTGAATGCTCCATTAATGTCAGGAATGGTTGAGGGATCCCAGTATTGTTACATTTGCCTAAAACGTCCACTCCAGATCAAAAACATTATAAGTTATACGGATTATCTCTTAGGTAATATTGATAGTAAGTTCTGTAGTGGCGCACGTATGTGACATGTCTCTGTCGTAAGGTTCTGAAATTCAACATGTTCCTGTGACATTTTTACTGTGCTGTGCAGGAGAATTTATACTCTTGTCAGGTCCAAAGCCCTCAAGGTGTCTCAGCTCATTGCAGGTGAAGCCTTAGCTTTTCAAAAGGGCATTTTCCAACTCACCAGAGCTCAACTGAGCTCAAAACTGGAAACTAACCTTGTTTTTCTAGCCCTCACATTCTCATATCAATCTGTTTATGTAGGTCCCTATGAATTTGGGACTCTACCTAGGTTGTTGAGGGCTCTGTGTGTTTGTTTGTTTATTGCTGTCCACTTAAGAGTTCTGCCTGACACATTTTCATGCGGACCGTCCTTCTGACTGCATGTGATTCTGGATGTCTTTTTGTGTGTACATAGCAGTCAGTCTACATTTGCCTTGTCTCTTGTTTGCCTTCTTTGAGAAGGTCATGTCACGTCAGCGGTTAAATAAATAATGAGCCAGTTTGACGTGTGCGAGCGCAGCGCAGCGCAGTGTTGCTCTCATGTCTAGTGTGTGTCACCTTGTAAATGGTCTTAAGTCTTAAGAAGAGAGCAGTATTTCCGTCTGTCACACTCGTTTTTCCACTTCTTTTCCTCACTTTCTTTCTTTCTTTCTTTCTCTCTCTCTTTCTCTCTCTCTCTCTTTCTCTCTCTCTCTCTCTCTCTCTCTCTCTCTCTCTCTCGTGTGTCCCTACTACTCAGTTTTACTCTCAGCGGACATGAGGTCCAACTGTGTCCCGCTGCCTGGCTGACCTTTGTCAGAGCTGCGGGGTGGAACTCCCATTAATTGCGAGGATAATTGCTAGATGGCTGCCCCGCGCTCTGGTCTCTGCACCTCCTCAAGCAGTGGGCTTTGGCACAGTGACTAATATGTAGGCTAGTTTGACAGCACAGAAGAACACACTCACTGATTATCCAGTCTGTTTGCCTGACCCCCCCCCCCCCCCCCCCCCCCCAAAATAGACTAGTGAGCTTTATTAGCGCTCACGTTCTTTGGCAGGAAGGACAGCCAGCAGTTATTTTATAGCCTTTGCTAATCGCACAGTGTTCTCTGTTTGGAACGCTGTATGATTGGGATTGTGCGAGGCCTGTTTCTGTGTACATCTTCAAAGCCAGTGTTTTGTTCTTGGAACAGAGGAAGGGTTCTTGGAACAAAATATACTGTGACATCAGTGCCGCTCCATGAGCAGGAAACGTAGTGTTTTTAGAAAACAGGAGTTAGTGGAAGACGATGCCCTCCCCGATATCTGCATCCTCATTTTCTTAGAATCCCTTATTTTCCCCACTCCTACCCTACTGGAAGTCCTCCTCCTCCTCCTTTTCCTCCTCCTCCTCCTCCTGCGACTGCTGTCCGCTAATGAAGCCCCGGCGTGTTCCCAGTTCTGGGCTGTTGATTCAGCTGTAAACCTAACAGAGCTCTGGAGTGAGGGCCACTAAAGACTTTGTAAATGGCCAATCTGTGGCCGAGCGTCACGCCTGTCACCCTCCAACCGGGTGACCATTGATTACTCTCCCAAGCGGCGGAGCCCGTGACACTCCGAGAGCTCTCCTTCTGCCGGAACTGCTCAGCGCTGACGACCCCCGCTGCCTCGGTGACAGGGCTAACGATGCTAATGATGTGGCCGGTCCAATACTGAGAGCAGCTGCCTTCAGGGGGTTGTGGTTGGTATGGTGATGCTAAGGACTGCGGTGCCTTTATCATGTGGTGAGCCTCTGGCATAACACCTGCCTGTATAGTAGCAGCTCAAAGCAGACCTCACAGCTGCACATCATGGGAGTATGTGCCTACTCGGAGAGGTGTGCTGATCTGAGATCTGCATGCCGTGCTTCGCTCTCGCTGCCCTGTTTTAATTGACTAGGTTACATGATCATATCAATAAGTTGTTTCTCCCGTGCTCCTTTGGTAGGTATTAATGCAGAGTGCATTGATCAAAGGGATTTGAGGAGAAAGCCAGCTCTGCACCGGACTGCACTGGAAAGGTGTTTGTAGTCCAGCACTGAAGGTTATGCCGAAGAGCAATGCTGAAAGGGCACTAAAGGATTCCCTATTGGTTTGGTGCCTGGATTTGGCAATGGATGTTGGCCTTGTTACGGGTTTTAAAGGCTTCTGAGTGTGTGGGAGCAAGAGAGCGTGTGTGTCTGTGTCTGTGTCTGTGTGTGTCTGTGTGTGTGTGTGTGGACATTATTGACATTCTCATACCTTGACCACAGCACTTTTCATGAAGTGAAAGTCCTTCTTATTGCTTTGATATTTCTCATAACTTTTCTCTGCCTTCACACGGCTTATCAATCACTGGTCCGCCACACATTCTGCACTCGAGGGGCTGGGTGGGTCAGGCAAACTCAGCTTCGGATCAGCTCCGCTGGCTAGGACCCGACCCCCATGGCACACTGACCAGCAAGGCGTGAACAGGCCAGTGCGTCAGAAGAGTGGCCGCTATTGAATCCCCCCCCACCCCTCCAGCACCCCTTTATCAGAAGGCAGCCGAGCGGGACCTCCCTCGCCCTCGGTCCTGGATATCTTCCTCAGAATGCCTGTCAGCGGAGAGCTCCCGGTGGACCGTCCATCATGCCGCCTCCTGCGCTGATAAGCTATTTTTGCCGTCCGCACGGCTGCCCGCTCCGCTCCTTTGATTGAGCGATTGCGGTGTTCTTTTGCCTGAGTCAGTCCTGGTGGCCCGCTCTTGGGCCAGTTCCCTGGTGATTTTTTTTGTGGATGCATCTGGAGAGAACTGGTTCCTTTTTTTTTTTTTTTTTTGCAGTCCTCTCTGTGCGTGCCGACAATCAATCCCTCTCCTCCTTAGTCCGCCACCCGCTTGGTTTTGGCCGACTGACTGATTTGTAGTGGGTCTGACACAGACAGGAAGCCGATACCAGCGTGGGTATCGGCCGGTGTTGGGGTATAAAGGAGTCGCTGTGATTTTATCAGAACTTCACCAAATCAATTAATGTGCTGTCTTTTAAAAGCCACCTCTGCCTGTGTCAGTAGAGCAGAAAGTTATAGTGATTTACCTTCACGTTCTTTTAGTCTAATTTACAAGCTCAGATATTCAAACTCCACCAGTGACTGACCAGTGATATCATGTTTCCCCTCATTTCTAATGTATGCACGCATCATCCCCACATAGCAGTTCTATCTTGATTTATTTGTGCGTGCAGAGCTGTTGCTTTTTAGCAATACTGAAGTTACAGGATGATGAGGCCAGATTTAGCTTCACCAGATTTGGCCTAGTGATTGTGTGTGTGTGTGTGTGTGTGGCAGGGCCTCCAACGCTCGCCTGCTATGCTGCTGCGTGGTGCTTTAGTGAGTATGCGCTCCCCTGTGAGCTGGTGTAGAGTTCTCCAGCTGCTGCCAGGGGCATTTTGGACTAGCGCCAGACAACCCTCACCACAACTGGAGGGCATCTCTCTCTCTCTCTCTCTCTCTCTCTCTCCTCTCTCTCTCTCTCTCTCTCTCTCTCTCTCTCTCTCTCTCTCTCTCTCTCTCTCTCTCTCTGTGTATGTGTATGCGTGCAAATGTGGACTATTGATCGGCTTCCTGGTACTGTTGCCACGTGTACCTAACCTCACTGGCCCAGAATGTTGTGTTTTTGGATACTGTGACTCTTGTGTGATCAAACCACAGCAGTAAATCTTTCCAAACTGAATAGCCCTAGTGAACTGCCACTTTTAATTGCATTACCTGAATATATCTGAAACGCCACAGAGAGCGAATCTCCTCATTTGGGTGTCAAATCCCGGCACGCGCTCAGAGTGCTTTGGCAGAGTTTTGACTCATAATTGGATCTGTCCGTTAGGACAGGCACTGGTTTTACAATGTTGGCAGAGAGTCAGAGACACTGTTGTCATTCAGCCCTGTGAAAGTCATGATTACCTTGCATTTTTATTTAGGGAAGTAACTACGGTTGTATGAGTTGAGCAGAGTTTTAAAGGGTCCACAGTGAGCAATGCTTTATCCACATTTACATTAACTTACATTTAACTTTTAAAATTTGCCTTGGGAACCATTGACCCGATCCAATGAGGTACTCGCTTGAAATTAAAATGTCTCCTTTTTTGACCCTTGTAGATGAAGACGGTGAGTGTGGCCCTGGTGCTTTGTCTCAACGTGGGAGTGGACCCCCCAGACGTGGTCAAGACCTCGCCCTGCGCCAGGCTGGAGTGCTGGATCGGTAAGAGGCCTCATCATCTCCTCCACCCACTCACTCGCTCACACGCTCCTCCACTCATATCACGAGCTCCGCCCTGCCCACTCCATCCCTTCACAAGCCCACTCATACGTTTGTCCATCCTCCCAGCCCACACTCTTCTACTCATCCGTTTATTGTCGTCCATTCTTCCATCCATTTTACACGATCCATTCATCCTCCCCATTCATCTAAGCTGTCATCTGTACACATCACCCCCAAACCACTATCCCATCCATCAATACAGACACCTGATTGACTAGTTTATCATACTGACAGAATGACAAATGATTGACTGACGACAGTGGCAGGCTACTCTGGTCTGGTAGAGAAGAGGTAAAATAAGATGAGCTGGAGAGTGTAGCCATTTGTGTGGAAATCTCCTCAGTCCTCAGCGTCAGCCTCTGGGCCTGGTAAACTCTGCTCGGGAGGAAGAGGAGATGGTTGATGCCACCACTCGAAACGTAACATCCTCCTGGGCTGGCGGCAGTACGCAGCCTTGTGACTATCTTGACTCATCAGGAGGGAGAGATCCATGGTCTCTCTTAGACAATTTGACGGCAAAAGAAGAGAGCGCTCAGCGCTGTCATCGTAGACGACCCAGAGGGGTGAGGCGAGGACAGCAGTGTGCTGTCAGTCACAGGGAATGTTTTTTTTCCTCCAACCTTTTTCAGTCGGAGGCACCAGGTTCTGGCCTCGGTTAACAGCCCCTCTTCAGGAACAAGAACATGCCCTTGATGTGCCTATTATGAAGGTGACATCCTCTCAGACGGGAGGTTGTCTGCAATCGCGGGACACCAGGCACACACCAGCTCCTCAGACAAAAGAACTTGAAAGTGCAGACATCACGGAGTGGTGCTCTCCGCTTGGGGTTAAACACGGGATAGAGCTGTCAGTCTGGGGCGGGGGGGGCTCCTCAGGTGTCACACTCACAGGCTGAACCAGCCCATTAGGGGTAGTCAGGAGACAGAGAGAGAGAAAGACAGAAGGGGAAAACATTTTAAACTGTCGAATAAAAGGCAAAACAGTGGCGGTATTTGCATACAGAACAGCATGTCCCGCACCACACCGCATTTCATCTCCAAGTCTTCCAGCTGTGCTGTCAGAACACATTCCCTCAGTCACCTTCCCACAAACGGTGACCGTCATAAAATATAATCAGCTCTGTCCCAGAACAAAGAATATCGATATCACCTGCATTGTATCTGGCCATACACGTTGTTCTAAACCTAATGCAGAATTCGATAGCTCAGAATCCATAGGAAATTGATCTTTTCTCTTTTCCCTCTTTCCTTATTGTGGATGTTTCAGGTTGAGCCGAGAGGCTCATTTTTCTATAAATTGACTTTGATTTCCATTGAAGTCAAAGTTCTTAGAGATCGAACAGTGCCTTGTGTTAGGCATAGTGACTGACTACAAGTGTTTAGGCTTGCAGCAAGTTTCGTGTCTGAGTAATGTTGACTTTGAGTGATGCTGACTAGCGTTCTGATTAGAGATGCACCGATATGGAATTTTAGGGCCGATAACGATAACCGATATTTATTGGTTTGTTGTGGCCGATACCGATACGATAACCGATAATATTACTCTTGAAAAAAAATTGTGAGAAGTGATTTGGAGAAAGCATTTAATAAGCATAATTTTATTGCAGTAATTTTACCAACCACCAAATGATGGACAGAACTCATAATAGTCCTCAATAGTACGGCAGTCAACAACATAACAGTAGCCTAGCCCTACAGTATGTGTGGCTCCTTTAAGTGAACCTGACGTCAGTGAATTGCGAGTGAGTGGCTAGAGAGTTTGAATCGTTTTCATTTAGGACTAAACGCTCATAAACAGCTCAGCTTGGAATAAGCTACAGTATAGCGACCAAATCAGAGTTTGTGAGGGAAACTTCGGTTTAGTTTCAACTGCGGGTAACTGAATAAAGCTGTAACTCCTCAGACTGTATCGTATGTCCGTCTACTCTGTTGCGCACAACCTGCTGCAGCAGAAATGAAAGGCCTTAGCCCTGAAGGTTTTAATAACTTATTATGATGACCTGTCTGGAACTGAAGCACGAATGGTTAGCATATTTCTAGGTAATAATACAAAACCCAAGCTAAAGTAATGCAAATATAATACTAAAACACAACTTAGAACTAGGCCTACTTATGTACTCATCCCACTAATGAGTTTGTTTATTTGTTTCCCCAAGTGCAAACACACCAGCACAAGACTGCTCTAGGGCTGAGCTCCGCTCTGTTAAGGTTAAATGGCGGATCATTCACGAGAGGATTTTGAGATGCAGATTCCCAAATGAACGCATATCCACAGATTTTGTTAGAGTTGTGAAATACATTCACACCGCTGACATTATATTGAGGAAAAAGTATAGCCAACCAAGCTCAAGTAGGCTAGCTCAGTGTAGCCAGACGGACCTTAAAAGGCCTAAATTAGGACTTTAAAAAATATCGGCGCAAATTATCTGCCAGAATTCTGTTATCGGACCGATAATAATATTTTCATTTTTTCACTTATCGGCTAATAATATATTAGCTGCCGATATATTGTGCATCCCTAGTTCTGATACTACCGTTTTGACTAGTCTTTGGCTAATTATAGAGTATTAGTCATTTGTTGGTGGGCTATGTTTTGGCTTAGTAGGCCATGTTGTGTGAGTGTTTGCAGGCTAATTATGGGTGTCAGCAGCAGGGTGTTATGACTGAATATAGGCTGCTATGACTGTTATGCTGATGACGTGTATATGTGTTTGTCTCCCTCATGCAGACCCATTGTCCATGAGTCCACAGAAGGCCCTTGAAACCATCGGGGCCAACCTCCAGAAGCAATACGAGAACTGGCAGCCTCGGGTGAGTCAGTCCCTCCTGCCGGATGGTCACATGACAGTTAGCGTGATTTATCTGCTCCTCATCAAAGCGCATTCATCCCATTCTGCATGGAACCATTTATAGAGGGTTATGCACCGTATTTAGATGGGTATGTACCGTATTTAGATGGGTATGTGAATCCCATGAAAATGGAGCTCTATATTGGCTTCATCATCTCTGCACTGGTTAGTAAGGCAATATATCTATATCGGCTTCATCATATCTGCACTGGTTAGTAAAGCAATTTCCCATCATTTGTTGCAAGGGGAGAGAGCTGCATGGCCATCAAGACATTTTTATTGTGCAGCACATCCAGGCTACATGAAGATGATGATGCATACATTATTAATCTGCAGTCAGAATTTTTGGGATTGTGATAACCTGGGCATTCAGGCAATGATCTGGGTTGCTCCAGGGGAATGGAGTAGGGGAACCTTGTTGTGGCATAATGCTCATCCAGGGGAATGGAGTAGGGGAACCTTGTTGTGGCATAATGCTCATCCAGGGGAATGGAGTAGGGGAACCTTGTTGTGGCATAATGCTCATCCAAAAGCTCTCTGTGCGTGTGTATCCTCGTTCACCATTGCACATGCGCTAGCAGAGCTCAGCGTGTGGGTCTCAGTGTAACACGATATGCTTACGGATGTCAAAACACAAACACACACACACACACACACACATACACACACTAATGCACGCTCCCCAATATGGAATTCCATGTTCACCATGGCTGCTGCCGAAGATTGATGTGCAGAGCTGCAGTCTGGTGGGACGCCGTGCCCTGTGGCATATGTGCGTGTTGGTGTGGCGGTGAGGGCTCCCTCTGTGCCCGCTGTGCTGGGTGCCCGTGATGTGCAACACGGCACGCTTGGAAGTGCCTCTGTGTTTGTGTGTGTGTGTGTGTGCTTGGAAGTGCCTCTGTGTTTGTGTGTCTGTTGCGTGTGTGTGTGTGCTTGTAAGTGCCTCTGTGTTTGTGTGTCATGTGTGTGTGTGTGTGTGTGTGTGTGCGAGGAGTCAGTGCCTGGGTTGCCATGGACCCTCCAGAAGTGGGCAACACTCAAAAAACACAAGGAAGAGTACACACACACACACACACACACACACACACACACACACAAACACAAACACACACCACCACCACCACTTGCGTTCCCTGCTAGCCACAGCACAGTGCTGCATACCCAGCTGTGAGTGGGTGTCCCTTCTCTCATTTCCTGGCTCCAAGCTCCACTCTCTCTCTCTCTCTCTCTCTCTCTCTCTCTCTCTCTCTCTCTCTCTCTCTCTCTCTCTGCGTTTTCCACTTTCTTCTCCTTGTGTACACACTCACACACTTTCCCTGGCTCGCAGGCTAATCTGACTTCCAGATGGCCATCGTCTGCTGCCCCCCCCCCTCTTGCTCGACACTGGGAGGGCGATCTCGGCCCAGCAGGATGGTCACCCGGCCGCTGGCCGCTGGGGTCAGCGGCTCCAGATGGTGGGCGGCTGGAGGAAGAGCGACCCCCGCCAGCATCTGCTCCAGCCCCGGGGCCGGGTCAGCCTCGGTTGGCCGTCTCGCCTCGTCTCGCTCGGCTCGCTTGATCCGCAGGGCCCGCTGGAGTGGGCAGAGGAGGCTTACGAGCGGTCAGCGGATGGTTCTGTGGTTGTGGTTCTGTGTGTTTTTTTGTTTTTTGTTTGTTTTTTGCCTCAGGCCTGATCTTAGGTCGTCAGTGCTGACTTTTGATCCGTAGCTGCCTAGAGAAAAGCAGCAGAATTTATTGAAAAGAAAATGAAATGAAAACAATGCTCTGCAGGATTTAAAAAATTTTTTTTTTCATTTTTGAACATTTTAACATATTCTTCAAATTAGTTCAGAATGAATAATTGGAGATTTCTGGTTGAATTTCACAGCAGGGTCACACAAGTGCCGAGGATTAGAACACAGTGTCACCAGTGACCGCAGGGCAGGGAGACGTGGACGCACTCGGTTTCCGTGTTGGGGGTCGTAGAACTGACATTTCTCAGGGATCGGTACAATTTTCCTTATTGATGCCTCAATAAATAGTTGGTTAGAAAGCTTGAGCACCACCTGGGGTCGATCTGTGCACAATTGCTTTACTTTTTATGTGAAAAATAATTTAAAATCACAATGGTGTATGACCTACAGTTATTCATATTAAGCATATTAAACTACAACTCCCCTGCTCCACTATGGAACATTCAGCACACCTGCTATATTGCTGATGCATACTCTGATGAGCACTCGTTGGTCTCTCACTCCAATGTCTGTGCAGAAGGGGATGATCCCAGTTAACCTTGTCATACCCCTGGAGGCCGTAATCCTTCTTGATGAGAGGATTCGGAAGCGCCAAGTCCACCTCACCGGCCGCCACAGGTCAGGGGCAGCTGCCCTGCTCGCGTTTCCCTTTCCTTAGGTGTGCCCCATGTGCACCTGTGCTGGAATGCTAAGTGTTTTGGTTGGTGTGTAGAGAAGGACCATGAAGTGTTCCAGCAGCTTTTGCTTTTGTTCCTTCAATTATTCAACAGCCTGCTCAGTTTTAGCAGTGAGCCTTAGATCTGCTCAAATGCCTGCCTTGAGCATGGGAACGGCAGGCAGTCGATCGGTCGGCCATGGAGCGCCAATGGAGTTTCTGGAGGCCAGGCGCTTTGTTGAAACTCCCCCTCAAGACTCAAGTGTCTGTGTGGGAATTGGTGTTCTGTGATCTGCAGGCAATGATGACATTCTTATATCCACCAACTGTCCTTGTTATTTACCTGTAAGGTCTTTATCTGTCAGCAGTGCTCTAGTTTGATCCTACAAGTGCCAACAGTTTTCTGTTTTTAATTATTACGATATGTGCATCAAGGTGCCATATATATTGACACCATGTTTTTTTTCTCTGCCAGGAAGAGAGGATACATGACATACTGTATGGCAGCCATTTTTTTTTGGCCAGTTTTGAGACAGGAAAATGAGTTTTTAGTAGCCTAGCTCTTACGGCAACTGGTTGGGGTATAATGCATATATAAGGTCAAAGGGCACTTTGGCTGGGGGCCATAAATGGAGTGATATCGGACTTTGAACCGAGCGGGTTGTGGGTTTCTAGATATTCACAGGCAAGTGTGCTTGCTCGGCTTGGTATTACTGTTAACTCGATTTCTGCCTCCATGCATTCTGTATTCAGACTCACATTCACAGATAATTAGAAACACCCACCTCCTCCTTCTTTTCTTCTGAAACCTTTAGAAAGTGTTATTTCACTTACAGCCATATTCTCATTAGTATTCATGTCGACGACTTTACAAGCTGTGTGTGTGTGTGTGTTTTCCCAGGGAAACCAAACATCCAAAGTGCCGGGGACATGTTTAAACACAGAGCCGGAGATTTCTCCTCATTACTACGGGTTTTCTAAGCTTACCGCTGTCAAATGATCGTGCCTTATCTGTATAATTGCACAGCTCCCCTTGTCAGAGTTCCTCCTCAAAGCAGAGTACTCTGCCCGTTCACACTCGTGTTTCCCTCCTTTGAGTTCCAGCCCCTCTCTGGGTGTTCTGTTATGAGATGGTGTTCTGTTAGAATGATTTGTACCAAAGATCCTTGATAACCCTCTCTGTTTGTACTTATTTTGCTCTTCTGTGTCATTGTCTACTGCGACCCAAATGGACACGTGTAGAGTAGTGAATCATCAATTCCCCCCCCCCCCCCCCCCCCCACAGAGAGTCCTTCATGTGTGTCTATCGGTTGTGTGTTGCCTGTTCTCCTCCTCTCCTCCTCTCCTTCTCTTCTCCTCCTCCTCTCCTCTCCTCTCCTCCTCCTCTTCTCTTCTCTTCTCCTCCTCTCCTCTCCTCCTCCTCCATGCAGCCCGTGTCTCTGTTCTGTGTGCCAGCTGTAGCAGTGCAGCACTGCGGGCGTCCTGCGTGTGCCCACGCCCCCCCCCGCCCGCCCGCCTGGCCCCTGGCCTCCTGATGTGCTCCTCTTCAATATTTAATGGGGCCCGTGTGCTTTTGATCGCGGCCGCAGTGCACAAACAGATCGCTCCCGGTCGCTCAACCCCAGGCACACCGCACCGCTGCCCCCCACACCTGGCTCCTCATCTGGAGCTGCGCTGGGCAGCCCAGCAGTCCAGACCCAGACACATTAAAAACAAACAAAAAACACAACAAAAAAGGTCTTTGTTGATGATTTAGTGGCGGTTACCATTGTGTGGTATTTTATTCAATCGAGCTTTGTTATGACTATTTATTAGGAGTTTAGAGGGGAAACTGTTTGGCTGAGACCAGGGATGCAGAGCTTGTCATCACCCTGGTTGTGTCATAATGTCTGTAGGCTTCTTATCGGTGAGGAGATATTCGACTTATCTGGCTCTGTAATCTGTGTTGCTCAGTCTTATCGGTGCATTAGCCAGCAAGCCCAAAAGGTTCATAATGATCCTGTCTTGTTGCACTTAGAGAACAGGCATATGGATTCTGCTGAATTTCATCTCTATCAAGGCTATCCGTCTATTTTGTCTCGTCACCTTTTCTATCATATTCTTCCTCTCTCTCTCTCACATGCGCTCTCTCTCTCTCTCACATGCGCTCTCTCTCTCTCTCTCTCTCTCTCTCTCTCACATTCTCTCTCTCTCACATTCTCTCTCTCTCTCACATGCTCTCTCTCTCTCTCACATGCTCTCTCGCTCTCTCTCTGGCATGGATGAAGCAACCACTCGTGAGGTGGTGCAGTAGAATGACATTACCTTTTTAACAGCCCCGTGGCATCATTTTTTCTCTCTCTTTCTTTCCACAGCCCAAGCTTCGCCTGCCGCGGCTGCCAGCGCTGTCAAACTCCTTCTTGAATTATTTATCAGCTTGCTCCTGCCGAAATATTTCTCCTGATTAAATTTAAGACTTTGCTTTATCACTAGACCCATGTATAAATTCCATTGAGGCAAGGCGGAGAGGGCATGTACAGGGAGGCTGGCAGGTGGTGGGGGGGCACTCTGTGTGTGTGTGTTTTAAAGATGAAAAGCTCCTGACCACCAAACCTCTTCACATTATCCACATGTTGTATAGTGTTTTAATAAAGGTGGCTGATGAAACAGAAGGCTATGGTGGAACTGATGCAGTCATAATCTCATTAAATGACTGTGGTAATATCCAACCACGCCGCCCCATATATCCAATTGTGCCCTGTCAGGCTCTAACAAACCACGTTAGCGGGATTGAGGAGGTGACCAGTATAGCACCACAAATCAACCCCCCCCCCCCGGATAATGTGCTGCCCAGGGGGGAAGTGGCAAGCTATTAGTGTGTGTTAGCCATTAGCACCAAAGGAAGATGTATGGGCGTCCACCCAGGGCCTCCACATCACCACCCCCCTGACCCCCACCCCCTTAGTAGCAGATCTATACGACACTTCACTCATGAAGAAGGGGAGGGTGCGTGCGTGCGTGTGAGTGAGAGAGACCGAGTCAGAGAGACTGAATGAGTGAGTGTGTGTGTGTGTTATCGTAATGGATTCTCAATGGGATGGGACTGGCTTCCCCTAAAGGGTCCTTATTGACTGACGTAATAGTGGTCCCCTGGCGCCTGCACAGGAGGAGCGGGAAAGCTCAGTCACTTCAGTTTATCGTCTCTGGCGGCCATATTGTTGTGTTGTGTTTTTCTTGAGTGTTGATGTGAATCTCAAGTGATGTGATGTCAACCCAGCGACCATATTAGCTCGGTTTCCATCAAACTCATTTGCATCTTTTCCTCTTGTTTACTCAATGTGTATTGGACACACAGTCTGAACGTGGCTGAAAGAAGCTAAGCCATCCCTCAGTTGACATTTTGCTTTGGTCTCCACAGGGAATCCATACTCTTCCATACAGACCCTCCATAAGGTATGTATGGCCTGTGGTCTAGTCTCTAGTGCTTCATCCGCCCGCAGAAATTGATGATGGATGCACTGATCCAAAATATCCTGCATGGAATTGATTTTGTTTTTGCTGACCGTTCCCTATGGAGAGCATATCTGATATTTCCTGAGTCCAAAGGGGAAGCATGTGGCTTAGGCTCCCTATAGGTTCTGGATAGAGGGCGAGAGAAAAATGGACAGATGACCAATGAGACTGGAGGGACACCCAGAGGAGCAGGGTGGTGGAGTAAAAGAGGGACCACACCAGGGTGGTGGAGTAAAAGAGGGACCACACCAGGGTGGTGGAGTAAAAGAGGGACCACACCAGGGTGGTGGAGTAAAGGACCACACCAGGGTGGTGGAGTAAAGGACCACACCAGGGTGGTGGAGTAAAAGAGGGACCACACCAGGGTGGTGGAGTAAAGGACCACACCAGGGTGGTGGAGTAAAAGAGGGACCACACCAGGGTGGTGGAGTAAAAGAGGGACCACACCAGGGTGGTGGAGTAAAGGACCACACCAGGGTGGTGGAGTAAAAGAGGGACCACACCAGGGTGGTGGAGTAAAAGAGGGACCACACCAGGGTGGTGGAGTAAAGGAGGAACAACAGGTGCACAACTGAAGTGTTCCATTCATAGACACTGCAACAATTAGCTTCCACAATAATCAATGGAACTGGCTACACCCAAATGTGAGAGTGTTGCGCACATTCGGAAAAATAAGACCCTTCATTTGACACTTGGCGAACGGTACGCTTCAGTCACGTGCCCGGTGTAGAAGTGCTCTGAGAGGAAGAGGAGTAGGTAGGTGGAGAGGCAGCCAGAGGGGAGAGAATGAATCGGCGCTAGCAGATAGAATCCCATTTGAATTCACGTGACCATTACACACGTTCTTCAGAGACAAAGAGACTCAATGACGCAGGGCACTAGCAGCTCATTGTTCTATATTTCACAAAACACACAGGCTGAAGAGAGAGTGTGTGGGCTTTGTGTGTGTGTGTGTGTGTGTGTGTGTGTGTGAGCCGTTAGCCTTAGTGAGCAGAATGGTGTGTGTGTGAGAGAGAGAGAGAGAGAGAGAGAGAGAGCGCGCGCATATGAGAGTGTTAGTGTGAGTTCACACACCATGGAGCAAGGACAAGGTTGCAGCAGCCATTTCCAGTGTAATGATGGATTTGGTGGCATTGTGAGCGAGCCTGTGCGGCCTGTGGTGTTAGATTTAGTCAGGCCCATTATGGCCCAGGCTGTGCTGCCCGATTTATGCTCTGGCTCCCTGACAGGGTGGTCTCGATGGATGGAGGTGAAGAGAAAGTGTTGGAGAGGGGGGAATGGAGGGAGGGAGGGAGAGAGAGAGGGATTGGGATGGGGAGAGTGATTGATAAAAGAGGCTTCAGGGGGAAAAAAATGGACACAGCTCAGGGCTTTACGAGGTGACGGAGGAAGTGACTCAGGCCACGGTGATTAAAATCACTTCCTGTTTTATAGAGTGTTACGGGCCGATGACGTGTGTGTGTGTGGCGCTGTGAGTGGGAGTGTGTGTGTGATTGCGTGAGCGTGTGTGTGTCTGCGTGAGGCTTTGGCTCGTGACAGAACTAATGGCGTGTTTGGTGACTCTCACGTCATTGCCCCTTCGCTCAGCCAGAAGTAGTGTCTCGTGATTGCTGACCACACACACACGCACCCACGCACAATCGCACACACACACACACACTCATGCACAATCGCACACACACACACTCATGCACAATCGCACACACACACACACACACACGCGCGCGCACATGCACCCAGTGCACTGCCAACAGTTTAAACATGCAAGAACATGGTCTCTCTGTTTGCATAGTGTGTGAAATGGTGGGAGGTTTCACACAAACACACACACACACACCACCAATGTTGCTGCTGAACCCTAACACAAAACACACACATTGAAGGCACACACACACACACACACACACACACACACACACACACACACACACAGAGGGTGTCCACTCGTCTAGTGAGCTGGCGAGGCCCCAGGTCCAGGCTGGCTCAGAACACTCATGCACTCCGGCCCCTGCGCCCTCTCGCTCAGATGCCGCCTGCTGGCTGGACCTCACGCTCTGCAGCCGATGAGGACTGGACACAGGCACCAGTACTCACCCACTTCAAGGCTTTGTCTTGAACCCAGCTCTCATTTAAGATACAGACACACACACACACACACACACCTGAAGTCCCTGCGGCATCTGCTCCGCTGTATAATTGGTATTATATGTGTGTCCATGAGTGTTTGGGCAACACATTTCCAAATCAGGATGAAGGGCGTGTGGCTGGGTGGGGTGGTGGGGTATATGCATTTGCTTGGTTCTGCTACATTCTGGTTGGCACCGGTGGTCGGTGGCGATATCCACTAATGAGCTCTCGGAGCAGATGCCTCCAACCACACAGTGTGCTGCACTACTACGGCCTCTCTGCTGATGTGCTCTCATGGGGCCCATGTTTTTGTGTCCCATTTCATTCTTCCAATCTGTTTCCAATTCTTTCTTTTACAGTCTCATTCAGGAATGGAGCCACATTTACCCGTTTCCTCATTTTGTTTGCTGTTGCTCTCATTAAAACATTAGGTTCTGGAAGTGTGAGTTAGTCCAGGACCTGGCAAAATATAATGAGAGCCTAACTCTCAGTTCCTCACATGGCAATATAAAGAACCTGACAATGGGTACCTTAGTTGGCATCGCTGTTGTTTTCAGTACTGGTTTGATTGGAATTCAGTGACCTTCAAGTGTCTCTTTTTAATATCATGTCATGTGTCATGATATGTGGGGGCAGCCGTGGCCTACTGGTTAGCGCTTCGGACTTGTAACCGGAGGGTTGCCGACCAGTAGGCACGGCTGAAGTGCCCTTGAACAAGGCACCTAACCCCTCAGTGCTCCCCGAGCGCCGCTGTTGTTGCAGGCAGCTCACTGCGCCGGGATTAGTGTGTGCTTCACCTCACTGTGTGTTTCACTAATTCACGGATTGGGATAAATGCAGAGACCAAATTTCCCTCACGGGATCAAAAGAGTATATATACTTATACTATACTTATACTTATTTGATTCCTGTGAAACTCTGACTTGCTAGTATGGCCAGAACTCCGAGCATTCCATGGTCTCTCGCCTGGCAGAGTCAGGTGACTCAGGTGTCAGACGCATTGGTTGATAACGTCTTCTGCTATTGAGCAGTGAGGTTATGCTGCTGTTCTTCCTCAGATTGAATTAACTACATTCCAAGGAGCGTTGTATCTCTGTAGAATTTGAACAAATATCTCTTTCTGAGTCTCTCTCCCCTTTGTTGTACACTGGAATGTGTGTCTGACCTCACCACCCAATCCGATTAACTCTTTTGTAATTACTACGGATAATGGTGACAGGCGGCCTGTTTACGGTCACCCACGGTAACACCATTTGTTGACGAGCAGGGTCAGTGCGTCTGGGCGCTATTCCTGGCCCCTGCTGGGTCGGCTGGACAGGGAGTTGGACGACTGCCATCGCTGTGTGTGTAGTCGGGGACATTCCCTGACACGGGAGGCCCATGTGATCGCAGATCCATCCATCCATTTGCACTGGGCTGTAAAGAGACAAGACAAGAGTGGTGTTAGAAGAGCAGAAGATTTAGAGTGTTCAAAGGTTTTTTTTTTTTTTACCATGAATTGATTCTCATTCAAAACCTAAAAATGATTTCAGTAGCAGTTTTATGTGCGGCTATTTTCTCCAGATAAAGAACCATTCTCCAATTGGTATGCTGTGACTAGTTGCATTTTTCCAGTCAGTGTGGGTTCCCTCTGAAGAATTGATGTTTTTTTAATACTGAACTCTGAAATATTGATTTGGTGAATTGAAATGCATTCAAAGGCTAAGAAAGTCCAGTCTATACTAGATCATTTAAGTAAAATATTTTTCAGTTGGCTTTTGAAAAACTGAATTGTTCAATAATTGACTCTTTTTTTATTATTATTCCCGGCACACACTTGAAAAATCATTGCAAAGCTCACTCGTGCCTTTTCTGCTTGCCTTGGTTGAGTTGTTCAACAGAGCAAAAGAAATCTCTCGCAATCTTATCAACGCATATTAGCTCTGGAATAGGTGTGTTTGCGTAATTTCATTTGAACGCCTGAAAAAGGTTAAACTTTCATATGTTGGAAAGGCAAAAAATCATGTTGTGGTTTTATTGGCTAGAGAAACTCTCTTGGCTAGTGAAGGCCCAGCAGCCTGAGACTGAATAGTGTCAGCAACTGATCTCAGGGTCATCCTCTCTGGTTAAAGAGGTCTTGACCTCAGGGTCATCCTTTCTGGTTAAAGAGGTCTTGAGGTATCGCCACTTTCTCCTTTTACTGGAGAGTGATGCCACTTCACCATCCGCAACAGCATCAAGTGGTCTGGTAGCCAGGTGATATGTATTGTACAACAGCACCAAGAGCTGCTGCTGTGCACATTATGTGTATAGTTTGGGGATAGTACTACAGTATGTACTGTATGGTGTCTGAGCTCGATAGCATGCAGGGGCTGCTCTGCTCTGCTCTGTAAAATAAATGATTCCCTTTTCTCTCTCACTGCTAAGATCTCTAAATCCTGCAAACTGTTATGACACAGTCATCAGAAATCGCACTGTGGCAAAAAATTGTCCATATAATTGCTTTCTAAATGGATATTTTGCTCCCCTCCCAGTGATTTATCTCCTTTAATTATCGCTCTCTCATAGCGGTCACCATTAGTCGGGGCCAGACGGAGCATTAGGCCGAGAGACACCTCAGTCAGAGGCATCCATTACATCAAAGGCCTGCTCCAGTCAGCTTGTACAGAAATGGGTTTGTCCAAAGCCCTTCAATGGAGAAGTGGACAGAAAATGCTCTCAGTGATACTGCTGCTTTGGAAATTGTTAGTTTTCTTTCTTTCTTTCTTTCTTTCTTTCTTTCTTTCTTTCTTTCTTTCTTTCTCTCTCACTGCGCACTTTGATGGGACTGTTGATAGTCTTGAAGCGCACAGACTAAATTAACTCTAATCCCTCCCTCCAGGTACTGTCTACTACTGATCACTGTGGGACCATAAGGAAACCACTGGATGATGTGCACATAGCCTACATCACACTATTTTAGAATCTCCCATTAGCCTAGATTTTTAGAGCATCCATCCTCAGAAGGATTAGTGGTGTACATTTTTATTTCAGCACGAAGAGGTAGCATGTATTGATATCGCTTTGATCTGAAATGAATGTTGCACTCAAGAGTTTTCAGCTAAAATTAAATCATAAGCTTGTATTAAACATTTCCATTTATGGATCAATACTGAACATCACTGATTCATGGATCCAAGAAGGCAGAATGTGAATTTATTTCCCAGTTGTCTATAAACTCGGTTGCTGAAGCTCTAAACCCTACAGGATGAACCTGTGTTTCATTTCACATTGATGTTTCATTGGCTAATCCTGCATTCAATTCACAAGTGACCAGTAGCCTACATTGCAGTTAGGATTGGTATTTTCTTTTTATTTTGATATAAACATATACCAGTATGTAGGCAACCAACATGTGTATTATTTGTTGATTGGTTGGCAGAAAAGTCCCCCCAAAAAAAGGGTCAACTGGCATGTTCTGCCCGCTTCAGATCTAGCCAAAAGATCTAGCCAATCCAGAGTGTAAATTCTCTTAATCTTAAACCATGTCTTAATCTTAAACCATGTCTTAATCTTAAACCATGTCTTAATCTTAAACCATGTCTTGGTCATTTTGGTTAATAATAGCACCTCCCTCTCCCCTTGGTGACTTCAACTTTGACCTTCCAGCCCTGTGCTCATTGTTAATTATTGCTGGGTTGAGTGGCTGTAAGCACCCTGGGGGTATTTCTTTAATGTGATTTTATTTGGCAGACCGGTCGGAGCCATCAGCAGTAGCAGAACAAACTCTGCCTTTGATCAGGTGGACTCAAGGATACCCTGTCAACCCTGAGACTAGAGCCAGGCGTGTTTCCTTTTAATCTCCTAAAAAAAAAACCTCCTCCAGCTGCTTCAGACATGTGTGGACAGCTGGATTACTCTCAAGTTAGGTAGAGAGAATTAAAAGTTTCCTCTTTTGAACTAAAAAAAAAATAATGCCCTTCTGGGGTTCTAAAGTACAATTATATGTGGTATGTGTCTTCAGTCACATCTAGTCTCTACCTTTTGTATTGATATTTCTCTTACTTTGAGAAGGACATCACCAGACAGGTCCACTGCCCATGATGTACCTGTATGGAGGCTGGTCCCGTGTCTGGCGTGTTGCCACACCAGAGGTCACCTCCTCGTCTCCCAGAGCTGGGGTGTGCACGGGGATCTGGTGCTGGTGGTGGCCCGGCTCCAGGTCCGCGCTCCCTGCCAACTCCATCGGCCCGGTCACTCCTCATTTCCTCTGGTCCAACTGTTTACCGGGCACAGGCACAGCTCCGCCACCCTCCTCAGAGCACATGTCACAAGCTCCTCCCTAAGTTGGCGGACCTCTGTGTACTCTTGGTAGAGGCAGTAGAGAGACTGCTGGTGGTATGTAATGACATGAACTTGTAATCTACTTGACTAAGCAAAACATTTGGTTGTCATTTTAGGTAAAGGATTACAAGAATCATATGTTGGCTTATTCAACCACACCATTTTAAGTTACGTCATTATAACTTGATTCTATCAGCAGCATGTGTGCATGTGCTTGTATCTCTAATCTACGGTTGCCGTTACCCTATATATAATTTAATTATATATTCAACAAAAGTGGTTTAGTTCACAAAAAACTCAAAATATGACATTTGCAAAAGTATCTAAACCCATGTAGTTAATTTCTTGTAGCACCTCCTTTTCAATCACCACTTCAGTACTCATTAACCAGTGCCTCACATCTGTACTCATTAACCAGTGCCTCACATCTGTACTCATTAACCAGTGCCTCACATCTGTACTCATTAACCAGTGCCTCACATCAGTACTCATTAACCAGTGCCTCACATCTGTACTCATTAACCAGTGCCTCACATCAGTACTCATTAACCAGTGCCTCACATCAGTACTCATTAACCAGTGCCTCACATCTGTACTCATTAACCAGTGCCTCACATCTGTACTCATTAACCAGTGCCTCACATCTGTACTCATTAACCAGTGCCTCACATCAGTACTCATTAACCAGTGCCTCACATCAGTACTCATTAACCAGTGCCTCACATCTGTACTCATTAACCAGTGCCTCACATCTGTACTCATTAACCAGTGCCTCACATCTGTACTCATTAACCAGTGCCTCACATCTGTACTCATTAACCAGTGCCTCACATCAGTACTCATTAACCAGTGCCTCACATCAGTACTCATTAACCAGTGCCTCACATCAGTACTCATTAACCAGTGCCTCACATCTGTACTCATTAACCAGTGCCTCACATCTGTACTCATTAACCAGTGCCTCACATCAGTACTCATTAACCAGTGCCTCACATCAGTACTCATTAACCAGTGCCTCACATCTGTACTCATTAACCAGTGCCTCACATCTGGTTCTGCAGCTGTTTGCCTACTCCTCCTGGCAGGACTCAGCCAGCTGAGATAGGTTGGAGGGTCAATTGGCGTGTAATGCCTGCTTCAGATCTAGCCAAACAATTTCTATTGAATTGAGCTCTGGACTTTGATTAGTCCAATCCAGAGTATGAATTTTCGTTATCTTAAGCCATTCCTTGGTCATTTTGCTTAAATGCTTATAGGGTCATTGTCCTGTTGTGAAATCTATTTCCTCACTAGCTTCATCTCCCTGATTGACAGAAAGGCAGAAAAACAGCCCACACTTCCACATTTCCGCCACCCATGCTTCACTGTTGAGAGGGGGTCTTTTCTTGGTATACAGTGTTAGCAAGAGGTGGGAGGGTATGGATATTTTCTTACCGTGGTTGAAAAGCCAGAAATTGATAACACAACAGAAAACTCCAAACTGTTCTAGTTCACATACTTTCAAGCAGCACTGTATCTGTGATTGTGGTTACCTGTGGCAGTTGGTATCACCCCTGTTCTCTTGATGGTGTTGTGATCCACCAGTGGGGTTTGTAAGGTCACTTTGCTAGCACTACCTCTATTGAAATTTCGTGCAAAGGTGTACACATCTTTAGAGAGCAATTGACAGTTTGTTTTTATGCCATTGTTGCGAATGATTTCGTACTCAAATCGTCTGCATTCTCAAGCAAGACCCCCCCCCCACACACACACACACACACACAAATACACACCTTGTTGTGGTTGTTTCACAGCCACCTTCCTACTGTTAGAAATCAACAGCAATATTTGGGATTGAATTGGCCACATTAAAGTACATTTCTTTTACAGGCAGCACAGAGGTCTGCTGTCGGGGAACTCATCCTCATTTTTTTTCTCTTTTGCCCCTTTGTTCTGCTGTGCTCTGCTCAAGCAGCTGCACATTAGGAGAATTTAATTAAAACGGGAAGCCTCATTCCATCCAAGTCCTCGCAAAAAAAAACCCCTGACTCTATGGAAGGAGGGATGCACACAACTCTTAACGGGCTTTGACGTGAGAGTAATCCTTCAGAAGGAGCCTGCATCCCCTGTGAGATGACTTCTTGAACTCCCTGTGAATGTGTGATGGAAGGAGTTCAGGAAAAAAAGGAGGAGGAGGTGGGGGGGGGGGGGGGGGGGTTGAAGGTGGGGGTGTCTTCTCCCTTCTTCATGCCCCCCCCTGCTCTGCATTCAGGCAGAATGGGAGAGGGGGAGTCAGAGAGAGAGAGGAAGAGAGAGAGAACTCGTCCTCCAGCCAAAACTCCGAGTGTTCAGCTGTTACCTCGGCTGACCGGTTCCCTTGTTCCCCCGTCAGCGGGCTGACCGCGGCGACTGGCCCAGATGAAAAGGGAAGAAAATGAGAAACCGGAGGAGGGAGACTGAGGGGAAAAGAGGAAGAAAAAACCTCCTGTTTTGTATGCCAGCTCAGTTCGTGCAAGATTACAGCGGAAATTGGAACGTGCCAACAAAGCATGCAGCCAGCATTTGACAGCAGCAACTGTTTGGTTATGCAGTTAGCCAGGCTGGGGGGAGGGGAGGGGGGTGTGAAGGTGTTTTGACGACGTGTCTGGTAGAGGCTATTTACAGGTGGGTCAGTTCTAGCACGTTTGACCTCTCTGTCAAGTCTAGCTCCTGTCTGAGCACCATGTGGCTTCTTTCTGGCCACTGTTCATCTATACGATTGTATAACAGGCTACAACCGGACCCTACTTCCTCTGGATCTGTG
>NC_055965.1:4544801-4567301 GCF_018492685.1 Alosa sapidissima | reverse complement strand
GTGAGTGTGTGTGGGTGTCAGTCTGTCTGTCTGGGGCTCAGTATGCTTACGTCAACTGACAAGCACAAACAAGTCAGTGAAGTAGAGTCTGGTTGCGTTATCCTGTTGTCGCAGACAGACTGAGCACACTCCCATTGCCTGCTTGGGCTGTATTGATTGTGGCTGATAGGCTATATAATAGCTGGTGTGTGTTTGTGTGTATGTGTGTGTATATATACCCTCATCAATACTGTTGTAAATCTACACCTGACCTGCTGATCTGTGAATGCCGTGTGTGTGTGTGTGTGTGTGTGTGTGTGTCCATGTGTAGAGGTATTTAGGTTTATTCAATACTCTGACACACTAGACGAGACCCTCCAGTCGAGGCCCTCCCAGGGTGCACTCCTGTGACCCATTTCCGGAAACGAGGAGGATACGACCCCTCCACAAGGACCCGCTCCTCGCCCCAAAATAGCTGTTTGCTCTCGCTGAAGGGGGGTGGGGGGTGTTTGCGTGTAAGACGAAGTGCACGACCTTGTCCTGCGGGGTCATATGGCCTCTGTGTAGTTCATCCTACGGCGGATGGGTTTTTGGTTTCAAACGGGAAGATTAATCTGCAGCCTGATTTCAGACATGGCATTCCTGATGTAATCTAAACCTGCTGATCCAGTTGCTATAAATGCCACCAGCGCGTCCCGCACTCCTAATTCCTGCTATTCCATGGATAATTCCCACATATTCCAAAACTCGAGGGAATTTCTCGCGATATTCTAGATTGGTTCTGGTCTAGAGGTCTAGAGTGTTCCTCCAATCCTGTATTCTTCTATAGGGGATAATGATGATTTGGAGGAGACGTTTTTTAATTAGAAATAGAATTTGATGCATTCTTTAAGTGCTCATGAAAATATGTTTATTGGTATACTATGTTCATTGGGCAACATACGGTACTCAGCTTTGATGCTTTGTCTCATTTAGAATGAGAGAGAGAGGAGTATGTGTCATGTTCCAGTGTTTCACATGAGCAGGGTTGTTGTCGGTGGTGTGTCAGTGTTTCACATGAGCAGGGTTGTTGTTGGTGGTGTCAGTGTTTCACATGAGCAGGTTGTTCTCAGTGCTGTGTCAGTGTTTCACATGAGCAGGGTTGTTCTCAGTGCTGTGTCAGTGTTTCACATGAGCAGGGTTGTTGTTGGTGGTGTCAGTGTTTCACATGAGCAGGGTTGTTCTCAGTGCTGTGTCGGTGTCAGTGTCCTGGCGGCGAGTTCCATGGGTGTTGCAGGTGTGCTGGTGTTGTAATATTGATGGACTGATGATGGAGGAGTTTATAGTTTATGGAGCACAGCAGCCTCAGTGCGTAAAAAGCAGAGGAGGCAGCTATAAAGACACTGATTTACTGAATGACCTTCCCTCTCCTCTCCTCTCTTACCCTCTCCCTCTCTCAGTTGCACACTCTCTCTTTCACACACTTTCTCTCTCCATCCATCCATCTCTCTCTCCCTCTCCATCTTTCCCCCACACCTGTCTCTCTCCATCACCATCTTTTCATCTCTCTTTCTGTCTGTATCTCCATTCCTCCCTGTCTGTGGCGCTCTCTCTCTCTCTTCCCCCCTCTCTCTCTCTCCCTCCCTCTCTCTCACTCTTCCTCCCCCTCTCAGACTCATCTTGTCCCGTCACTTCGCGTTAAGCCGCCGCTTCTTTACTGACTGATGCAGATCCTCACAGGCAAATTGGCAGTGTGGCCTGCGACCGTGCGCTGAACAGCAGGAAGTTCATATCCAGATTGAGTTTGATGTAATCAAGTGTTATGTATCAAGTCACCCCCCCCCCCCCCCCCCCCCCCCCCCCCCCAATCCAGGTGGATATGAGTCTGGAGTCAGGGTCGGGGAACGTGTGCCGCGACTCTAATTTTACTGTGGGGACGATCGCCGGTGCCGTGCGTCAGAGAAAGTCAGTGTGCGTGCAGAGTGCAGACATGCAGTTGTGTGCATTTCAGTACAAGAGTTGTGTGTCATGATGTGAGGCAACTTGCCAGCCATTTTAGTACAACCTTTCTCTCTGTGTGTGTGTGTGTGTGTGTGTGTGTGTGTGTGTGTGTGTGTGTGTGTGTGTGTGTGTGTGTGTGTGTGTGTGTGTGTGTGTGTGCATTAGAGGGGGAGATAGAGAGATATTTGATATTGCCTCTCAGAGCTAATTTTAGTAGACTTAACTCCATAAGGCATCTCTCCTGTCAGCTTGGGTTGAAGGAGTCGTCACACGTGTGAGACTTCCTGCTTGCTCATGTCTAATGTTTAATTGCATGACTTGATGTATGGAAATGACACTTTCTCTCTGAAGTGCACAGTAGGCATAGGAGTCCAAGACAAAGCACTATTTATCTGAGCAGACTTAAAAGCTGATCACACAAAACTTGTCCATCTTATGATGTCTGAGGTTGGAATACGCTTGATTGTGGTAGTGTCATATTGCAAAATGGCAAAAAGACCCAATGTGAGGTGATGCTGCGGTCTAAAATGTAAATATATGTTGAAGGGAGTAAGACCACCACCCCTCCCCTGTTGACCTATAGGGACTCGGAGGGGTATTGATCCCCATGGCTCCTAAAGGGACCGGAGGCCCCCCTTTCTCGGAGGTTTGCTGAGGAAGGGGGGGGGATTGGGGAGTAACCAGGAAGACAGGATGTCTGGCATTGATCGACGCAGCCAGGAGCACATGCAGAAGACTGACTCACGCTACGGGAAGTTATGGGATGGGACGGCTGCCATGTGGCATATCCGCCCGGCCGCTGCGGCTGTGTGGAGGCTCGCTCGCTGTGCTGTGGGTGTATGGTTCAACAAGTGTGTGTGTGTGTGTGTGTGTGTGTGAGATTATGGTAGTGTTATTTGTGTGTGTGTGAGAGAGATTGTGGTGGTGCGTGTGTGTGTGTGTTTGTGTGTGTGTGTGTGAGAGAGAGCGTTTATGTTGGTGCCTTTATGTGTGTGTGCGAGAGAGAGATTATGTTAGTGCGTTTATTTGTGTGTGTGTGTGTGTGTGAGCGAGAGAGCCTTTGTGTGTGTGTGTGTGAGAGAGAGAGCCTTTATGTGTGTGTGTGTGTGAGAGAGAGAGAGCCTTTATGTGTGTGTGTACACTTGTGTGTGTGTGAGAGAGAGGGAGTCTTTATGTGTGTATGTACACTTGTGTGTGTGTGTGTGTGTGTGTGTGTGTGTGTGAGAGAGAAAGAGCCTTTATGTGTGTGTGTGTGTGCGTGTTTGAAAACAGGCCGGCTCCGTCCTCCTGCTGTTTACAGAATGCTCTCGCTTAGTCACAGGAACGGACACATTGTCCTGCTGCCACTGACACTCTCAGCTCTGTGTCAGCACAGCCCAGCTCAGCACCTGCCCCAAACCCAAGCTGCCAGTCCCTGTGTGTGTGTATACACTTATGTGAGCGTGAGACTATATTTGTATGTGATCTTGTGTTATGTTGTGTGTTGTGGATGTGCTGTGTGTGTGTGTGTGGGAGTGTGTGTGTAAACGGTGAGCTATGGATCTGCCTGGAGCATGTTGCTCATGGCCGCCGTGGTGTCAATGTGACAGGAGGCTGATGGGTGACGTGGCATTGTTGGAGCGGATGCCTTTTACCAGCCTGTCCGCTGCCACTAAACGGCCTCCTCATCTGAGTCGTGTCAACCCCCTCCGTCAGGCCTGCTACCTACAACCAGCATTTCACAACTTTCAGTGCTTACTGAAAACTTTGCATGGCGGCCATTTTCTAGAAGTTGTTCTTTGGTTTTGGTCTTCAGCACATTTAATTCACATATTCATAGAATTATGAAATGGCATAGAAAGAATATAAATCAAGTGTTTTTCAAAAGGCAAGTTAACCTTAGTAAGCTCACTTTTGCAAAAATGTAGACCTATAGCTTACATGCACAGCCTACTGCATTGCTGAGTGGTACTGTAGTTTCCAAGCCAGAGCTGCACATGGATCAGTAATTAGACTTTCCAAAAGTCCTCTTCCTGCCCTGTTCCTAACCTTGAGCCGCAGCGTAGCATCGGTGGCGTTTGGCAGCGCTGGCCGGTCGGGCCCACGCTGTGCCGCCTGGCGCCCCTGTTGCTGCGTCGTGCTGACTTTTTTAATTGAGGGCTTGAGTCGGGGTGCTTTGGGGCGAGCTGATTCAATCAACACCTCGCAGCCTGACCTTCCCTGCAACCACATGACGATTGAGAGAGTTTTTGAAAGACGTCGGGGGTGGAGGTACCCCCTTCACACACACACATAACCCCCCCCCCCCCCCTCCCCCCTTTGCTCGTTCAAACTATTTTTTCGTTGCTCTCGGCACAGGTCCAGTTTGGAGCCTGTATGCTTATAAAAAGTGGAAGTGTTGTGTGGGGGGGCTGTTAGAGGGCTGAGAGGGACACCCCCCTCCCCCTCTAATGGAGCCTGGGCTGCATGCTCTCCGCACTCTTCCTTTCTTTGCCCTCCGCTCCCCTCTCTCTGCTCCCTCCATCTCTACCACACCACCACACCCCCCCACCGCCGGCGCTGCCGCCACTTTCATCAGGGCCCTGCTGCCTAATTGCCGTGGAGGTCAGCGAGCCTCGCAGCGTTCTGGGAAACGCCGGCCGGTTCCCGTGCGGTTCTGCTCGAAACGACACCAAAAATAGGTCCATGTTGAGGACCTATTTCTTTTTTTCATTTTTTTTTGCTAGAAAGTTCTGGAAAAGGAGGGGCTGAGATGGGGGCAGACACAGCAGCCAGGTCCAGAAGGCAGAGGGGGGTGGGAGGGGAGCGCTTAAAGGAAGCAAACAGAAACCCAGATGAGCAAGAACCCCCCCCTCATCCTCCCCCCCCCCCCCTCTCATCCTCCCCCCCCTCCCCCTCTCATCACCTGTCACAGACACGGGGCAGATCCACATCCTCGGGGCTCACAGCCAGCTCCAGCTGCAGCAGTCAGGACACATTAAGCCACATTAAGTCGTGTCATCAGAGCCGCCCGCCGCACGCCGAGCCGCCGGCACGATCCACACACAGAGGCGGAGTCACATGCCGAGACGTCAGCGGCGCCCTAAACCTGCCTCGCCCACCCTGGGTCATGACGCATCAGATGAGAAGCTTGACGTATTCTCGCACGCTCTTAGTGCTCATCTTTTGCATGGCGCTTTATGGCTGGCTCAGACCTTTTGGAACAGTCAGCCTTTGCTCTGTGTGTGTGTGTGTGTGTGTGTCGCCCTGACATTTAAACACGGTCGAGAATCCATTTTGGACACGCGGCAGGTGGACGAGCATTTGAGAAGAGCACGTGCACATGAGTCGGCATTCGGCAAACAGGAGGTTGGTGTGTGAGTGTGTGTGTGTGGAAGTGAGTTGTTTCAATTGTGGGGAATCATCTTTTCATCATCATTTCATCATCAACATTTTGGCCTGGCTCACGTGTTGGTGCCTCATTAGTCCCCTCCACAGCCATTGGTCAAACAATAGCCGTCCCCATCCTGTTTCGTATGCTGCGTCAGTGGCTCATACGGACGGATCAGAGTAGCCACCCACGTTGGGCTGACATCATCCTCACCCTGCTGGCGGAGTCTGCGCTGGCATTAGGGGTACCAGGCAGTGGCGGTTCTAGAGATTTTGAAGGCGGGTTTCACACCTTCTCACAGTTCTTAGACCAACATGTATGAACATAAAATATACTTAAAACAATATTATCTCATTTATAAATGGGGTGGCAAGACTGTGTCCCAGGGGTGGCAGCTGCCACCCTTTGCCACCCCGTAGAACCGCCTCTGGTACCAGGCCCAGCGTGGCACGGCTCGTCTCCTCGTTTCCACCTTCCTCGGCCACCGCGTGGCATCGATCGGGTCAGCTGAGCCGCTGGAACCTGAGTCGGTTCTCTGGAGGAGAGCGTTCCGCTCGGACGGGCTCATTTTTCATCCAGACATCCTTTCCTATTTAACTTTCTCTTTAAACGCAACCTTGGTGCATAAGTGCAGGGAAAGTAGGTCAGACTGTTTGAGACCCAACAGGTGCCTTTTTCTCATTTAGTATTTTATTAAAGCTTTTCTTTGAGTCTCAGTGGAGGTCACCATTCCCGTGGACCTCATTTACTGACCAGAGTAATGTATTTATTCACTTTATTTTCAAGTCACTTTCATGAAATGGACAGAGAAGCAGACCAAATGCACAGAATACCTCCACACTTTCATTCGGTTATGCAGCTGGCATTGATGCGTCATCAGGGCACAATCAATTTCTGTGGTCGATCATCTGATGGACTCTCCAAGTATTGAAGTGCAATCTGGCTGGATTAATTCACACGTGATCATACGTGTTCTATCTCCAGAAACATCTGGCGGGCTTAACATCGCTCGGCTCAAGCTCACCGCCGGCCTTTTCTAAAAGCAAGTTCTTTACTCCGATTAAATCGACACAAAAAAAGCTTATGTTGATCTTAGCTCTGTCTTGGCTTTATTTGTGTTGTCAGTTTTGGGATGCATTTGGCACAGGCTATACGCTGTGTTCTGGTTATACAAGCTTTACGCAAGCTTTAATCAAGGCCTCTGATATTATGTGATAGCAATGTGCTTTTCCTGAATGTAAGCCCTCTCAAGGACAAAGAGGCCTCGGCAGGTTTAGCCTGCACTGGTGTTTAGGGTCCGCTGTGATTCACAAGCAGGGGCTCAACATATGGTGCTAGTGCTGCATACTATCCCTGGGCTCTGTTGGATTATTAACACCAGTCTGAGTGTGCATGCGTGTGCGTGTACGTGTACGCGTGTGTGTGCGCATGCGTGTGCATTGTGCATATTTGAATAGTGTTTGGCTGCTCTCCTCATTGTGGTCGAGACTGAGGCTCTTTTGAGGCCACAGATCTCTGTGATTTCATCAGCTTCTCCTCACTCTACGCAAAGCTTGTTTAACACAGTCAACAATTCAGCATGTGTTTATGAGTTCGGTGAGTTTGAGTTAGTTTGTTGAGATGGGAATTGACCCCTCAGAGCCTTGTCCTTCTGCAGTCCAGTCTTGAGAAGTCCAGAGGCAGACAAACGGTGTCTTAGATTCCCTGTTCCACATAACCCAGAGAGCTCAGACCTTCACAATTCCCCTCAGACAGCATGAGAAGGTTGTGAAAAGCGCCGGCTATATTCTGTCTACGCTCTCGTCAGCTCCTGACACAATGATCTATGCTTGCTTTAATGTGAAGGCCTGGACAGACACACAGAAGAGAGCTCTGCTGGCCAACCTAATTGATCAAATGAGGAACCTGTGGGCTTCAGGAGGACAAGCTCAACCTGATTAGGGACTAATGGTGCGTTGGAAAGAGGGAAAGAGAGAAGGGGAAAGAGGGATGGAGTGGATGCTGTGGAGAGAGAGAAGAGGAGAGTACAGGAAGTGTGGAGACACCGAGTACTGTATGTGAGGGAGACTGAGGTGCAGAAATGAAAGCTTGCGGGAAGATGAGATGGAATGAGGAAGCGGATGGAGGGATGGAATGAGGACTCCTGAAGCCTCTAGAGAGGAGCTGGCTCAGTGGGGAATCAGGGTCCAGGAGCTCCCCCTTCAGGAAGAGACCGGTAATGCCACTCACCCCACGCACCAGTAGATACACAAGCACACAAACGCACAAACACAGACCACCGTTGCCTTCCGCAACATTCGCATTCCTCAGTTACACTGATGAAATTACTCCCTCTATCTCTCCTGCTCATATTTCAGAGCCCAGAACCAAGCTCTGGCGCAGAATGCAATTTTCTCTCTCTCAATATCAGCTGATTTCATAAGGGCTTCATATCGACCCTTTTAAAATGGCCAGGCACTAACTGTGTTTCAGCGATCCTATCAGAACACTCTAAAATGGTTACCTTCCCCTAGTGATCTGTAAGGAAAAGAGGACAGGTTATTTATGGCCTGTTTGATTCAGTCTGTGGTCCCATTCCTATGATGTCCAGTACGTCTGTGATTGCAATCGATATTTTGTGATTTTTTTTTTATCAAAAAATGATCAAGAGAAATAAACAATAAAGAAATATAACCTGATTTTAATTAAGAGTCATTAGCATAGATGAGATGGACATTTTGTTCAAGAAACCAAGTGCTTAAGGAATATGACTGCTGATCAGGTTTAATAAGTTGAGAGATTCTGAGAGATCTCAGTTCAGTCAGTCGACTTTAATTTGTCTCACTCTGTCTGTCTACGAAACTGGAATTAAAATACTCGCAAGTCAGACCCTGATGGGCTCATAGCATAAATTGGCAATATCCATTTTGATGGTGGGACATTACATTTGGGTCTAATTACATTTCTGAGCCATTTTGAAGATGGGAATTGACAGTGCAGTGTTGCTTCCACAGAGTGTGGGGGGGGGGGGTGTCTGGTGTGGAGAAAGAGGTGAGAGTGTTTAAAATGGCAGCTTTGCGCGTGTGTGTGTGTTGATGATTCACGCACACAGGGACACAGGCCTCTCTCGCACGCCGGTGCGATTACATAAGAACCGACTGCGCAGAAACTGCCTCGCAGCCCCATCACACACACACACACACACACGCACACGCGTACACGCGTACACACTCACACCAGCTGGTGCAGGCTCAGCACGATGCTCACAAGCAAACAGAACACACATTTACACGTGTGCACACACACACACACACACACACACACACACACACACACACACAAACACACACAAACACATAAACACATTTTCACACGGCATTCGTGGTGCATCTCACTTCCCTGGTTTCTCCCTCTAGTGCGCATTCTTTCTCGAGAACAATTAGGAGACAAACCAGCCTGGTGCAGGTACTTCTGCTTCCCCCAACGAGAGAGGAGAGCGTTTCATCAAGTAAACGTTTGGAGAATTGTAATGCTTACAGGCATTTCTGACATAGTGACATGCTTAAGTTCACTGTGTGCCACGTTACATGTACACACACACACGCACACACACACACACGCACACACACACACACACACACACACACACACACACACACACAACACACACACACACAACACACAACACAACACACACAACACAACACACACCCAGCACCTCATGCCGTTGAGCTTTCATCCTGTTTCTTCTGTTCTCTAAGAGAGCAGAGGCCTGAAGCGACTGTCAGATCTAGAGAGAGAAAGAGATAAGGGGAGAGAGGGTATGAGAGGAGGACAGAGACATAGGAGAGGAAGAGAGGGAAGGAAAGGAGAGAGAGTAGAAAAGGAGAGGGACAAAGAGAATGTGGACTGCGAGGCTGGCAGATGCACAATGAGAGCAGCAAGTGGAAGCAAAGATAGAGAGTGAATATGAAATAAGGAGAAAAAGTGAACTAAGATTAATAGACCATGCTGTCTGACTGTGTGTGTGTGTCTGTCAGACTCAGAGCAAGGAGGCGAGAAGGTCTGATTGGCCCTCTCTATTTCCAGCTAGTGCCACTTGTTGCTCTGACAAATCCCTGTGGGAGCCCATAGACTGACTACGCAAGAACAAACAATAAACATCCCCCCAAAATAACAACACCACCAACTTAAACAAGCCTCTGACTTAAGCAGCGGGCGCCGGATCACACAAGATCAATTTCCATCTGGAAGCCTCGACCCAGTCTTCCTCCTCCTCTCTCCTCCTCCTCCTCCTCCTCCTCTCCTCCTCCTCCTCCTCCTCTCTCCTCTCTCCTCTCTCCTCCTCCTCTCTTCTCCTCCTCTCCTGTCTTCCCCTTATCCCCCTCTTCCTCCCGTCTCCCCTGGCTCTACTGTCCGGGCAGAGCGGAAGTGTCTGTGTGAACGAGATTGCCTTTGCCAAAAGACAAGCTTCTCCTAAGTGCCTCTCCATTTAGGCGTTGACACACGATACACTGCAGTTCACTTCGCTCAGCTCGCCTGTCTGTCTACTTGTCTGTCTGTCTGCCTGCCTGTCTGCCTGCCTGCCTGCTGGTTGAGTCTCTCTGGAACAGTCTGCTCCGTCTGAACCTCTCAGCCAGCTGTAAACAACAGCCAGGCCGCTGCAGGTTGGAGACAGACAGTGCTGGAGTCTGCCTCCATGCTGATGCCGAGATCCCACCCCCGAAACTAGTTCATCTATACGGTTCTTGAGCAAAAGCCTATACAGAGGAGAAACTAGGACACTGGTGAATTTTTTTTTTTTTTTTTTTTTTTTTTTTTGGACATGGTGATAACTTGTGTGAGGATGTCTGTATCTTTGTGTCTCATTATAACTCCAGACGTGGGAGTGCCCTTTGGTTACATCACAAAGAAAGAAAAAGAGAGAGGTTGGGGGTGCTAGAGAGAGAGAGAGAGGTTGGGGGTGCTAGAGAGAGAGAGAGAGAGGTTGGGGGTGCTAGAGAGAGAGAGAGAGAGAGGTTGGGGGTGCTAGAGAGAGAGAGAGAGAGAGAGAGAGAGAGGGAGGGAGGGAGGGAGGTTGGGGGTGCTAGAGAGAGAGAGAGAGAGAGAGAGAGAGAGAGAGAGAGGTTGGGGGTGCTAGAGAGAGAGAGAGAGAGAGAGAGGTTGGGGGTGCTAGAGAGAGAGAGAGAGAGAGAGAGAGAGAGGTTGGGGGTGCTAGAGAGAGAGAGAGAGAGAGGTTGGGGGTGCTAGAGAGAGAGAGAGAGAGAGAGAGAGAGAGAGGTTGGGGGTGCTAGAGAGAGAGAGAGAGAGGTTGGGGGTGCTAGAGAGAGAGAGAGGTTGGGAGAGAGAGAGAGAGAGAGAGAGGTTGGGGGTGCGAGAGAGAGAGAGAGAGAGAGAGGTTGGGGGTGCTAGAGAGAGAGAGAGAGAGAGAGAGAGAGAGAGAGAGAGAGAGAGAGAGGTTGGGGGTGCTAGAGAGAGAGAGAAAGAGAAAAAGAGAAAGAGAGGTTGGGGGTGTGAGAGAGAGAGAGAGCACACAAGAGCGAGAGCTAGAGTATGATGGGCAAAGAGATATCAGCCATGGTCCCTGGGTGTGCGTTCACTGACGCAAATGAAACGGTGGGCTCTGCAGTCATAGCCTACTTTCTGCCTGGCTCCTCAACTCTCCCTTTTTTTCCCAGCATGCTTTACTGCTCTGGATGGAAGGGGCTTGGATGCAGTCGAAAGAAAAGGACTTTTGTTAGCACTCCAAAGATACAACCCAGGGCCTGTCCTTTGGGCTTTGTACATTTAGTTAATGATCCTGAAAAACCATCTCTGTGTAAACCTACTTTACACAGATTTTTGCATTTGTTTTCCCTCACCACGGCTCCAGCTGCAGATCTCAGTGCCTACAGAGCGTTGTGTCAGCTATGAGAGATGAGAATGGAGGATGATTGCTGCTGATGAGCTGGTGCAGCACCCAGTCATTTCTAAAGCAAATGTTGTGAAAGACTGGAAAGTTCTGACGACCCCAGTCAAATCTCATTAAGCTTCACTGGCTGCTCAGACTGACGTGTTGCTGCCGGAGCTGCCTGTGTTGTATCTTCCAGTCTCGCCTCTGTTTAGCCATGTTCCATCCTGAAAATGAGAGGGGGAGTTCAGCCATCTACCGGACCATAATGGACACTACTGGGGGTGGGGGGGGGGGCCTCTGCAATGATGTGCTGTCTTTGATCCGTGGTTGTGTGGCGCTCATCGTCCATTCCCCGTGTTGTGCTGCAGGCGCGCTACAAGCAGAGTCTGGACCCCACGGTGGACGAAGTGAAGAAGCTGTGTACGTCGCTGCGGCGCAACGCCAAGGAGGAGCGCGTGCTCTTCCACTACAACGGCCACGGCGTGCCCCGGCCCACCGTCAACGGGGAGATCTGGGTCTTCAACAAGGTGAGACGCGCCTAGGACATGGAAAGATGGACATGGACACACACAGATATGTTCATACATCTTGGCCCACACACACACACACACACACACACACACTAACACAGAAGTTTTTCCAGACATTAGGTACACACTTGCAAATTCACCCTCTGAAATGCAGCAGCTATTCCACACACACACACACACACATTCCATACATACAAATGGATCTCCATTTCTTAGCCTTCTTTAATCTGATTATCTGCACAAATAAATGGGAGACATCAGTATGCAAAGTACTGCGCACGCACACCCACACACACACACGTGCGCTCTCTCTCTCTCTCTCTCTCTCATCCGGCAGGAGGACAGGTCTTTGTTTCATAATATTTCATCAGAGCATACTGTGGATGCCCGTCCTGACAGCCCTGCTGTGCCCTGGCACACAAACCTGCACGGCCCGCAGCGCTGTGGCACCTGCACTGGCACTCACTCTGCTCAGCAACATCCCCTCCTCTCTCTAGCTCTCTATCTATCTCTCTCTCTAGCTGTCTATCTCTCTCTAGCTCTCTATCTATCTCTCTCTCTAGCTCTCTATCTATCTCTAGCTCTCTATCTATCTCTATCTCTCTATCTATCTCTATCTCTAGCTCTCTCACTCTCTATCTCTCTCTAGCTCTCTATCTATCTATCTATCTCTCTCTCTAGCTCTCTATCTATCTCTCTCTCTAGCTCTCTATCTATCTCTAGCTCTCTATCTATCTCTATCTCTCTCACTCTCTAGCTCTCTCTCTATCTCTCTCTCTCTAGCTCTCTATCTCTCTCACTATCTCTCTCTCTCTAGCTCTCTCTCTCTCTCCCATCCTCTGTCTCTCTCTAGCTCTCTCTATCTCTCTCTCTCTCTCTCTCTCTCTAGCTCTCTCTCTCTCTCTCTCTAGCTCTCTCTCTCTCCCTTCCTCTGTCTCTCTCTATCCTCTTTCTATCTATTCCTATTCTCTCTCTCTTTCTCACTCTCTCTCAATCACTTGACCGCTCATCAGGTCTTCTGTTTGTGTCTGTCCCTCAGAACTACACGCAGTACATCCCCCTCTCCATATACGACCTGCAGACCTGGATGGGCAGCCCCTCCATCTTTGTGTACGACTGCTCCAACGCCGGCATCATCGTCAAGTCCTTCAAACAGTTCGCCCTGCAGAGGGAGCAGGAGCTGGAGGTGCGTCAACTAATATGCACACACTAATGCACACACAACTAATGTGCGTCATCTGATATGCACACACACTTAGTGCTGTATTGCAGAGACATTTCTTGCTGCATGCACGAGGCACATCAGCACATCTGCACTCTCATACTGATGACATGTATTTATAAACAAACACCCACCTGTGATGTACATACATCTGCACTCTCATTCTAGTGACATGTATTTATAAACAAACACCCACCTGTGTTGTACATACACTCTCATACTGATGACATGTATTTATAAACAAACACCCACCTGTGTTGTGCATACATGCATGACCCATGCATCAACCAGCTTGCTTTGCCCAATCCTCCCCATATCTTTTTACCAACAATTCCTCTCTTTCACACACACCCTTCTCTCTCCCTCCTGTCGTACACACATAACTCTGCTTGTCCAGTGTCCAGTCCTGTGCTGCTGGCCATTATTGTTATTTAGCCTGCAGGAAATGAGCTCCCATTCCTCTCTCCGTTCTCTCGGTCTCTGGGACTCGGTGCAAACCCACTCTGTTGTGTCACACAGTCATTATGAGTTTTGGATTTCCTTTTCCTTCCCCCCAGCAGTTCTCGGTGGACAGTTCCGGGCACCCCAGAGCACCAGGGGCACATGAAACGTGGTGGGCTTGTTAGCACCCCGGGGCTGAGCACGAATAGAAGCCTTTGGTCCCCACTCAGATTCCATATATCAGCCTGAAGCTCTTGTAAAGTCAGGGTGTATATTTCATCAGTTTCTTATTTCTCATTTCTCATCTCTCTCAGACATGTTTAAACGAGGGGCCTGACTCAGCCAGGTTTCCCCCCGTATTGAGCTCTTTAGCTCTTTGATGATCCAGAGCTTGTAGACGCGTCTGGTTGATTTTTCCCATCAATGCCTTCATTAAAAATGAATGCATTGGCTCTGTCTGAAGACCATTCTCACATTTCTTTTGCATGTTTGGATTGTTGCCTTATGCTGTGGTTTGAAATTCTCAAAGTAGTTTTTTGGCTGATTTATTTTTTGAAAAAAATTGTACAGTCATGTATCAGATCATGTATAGTTGTCCATGTTATGTTGACGTTGTTGATGTTGTAGTGGGTAAGAATTCTCTCAAAAGCCCAGGCATCTATCCATGTATAATATGGGCCATGTAGTACCTTTTGATTGTGTGTTTGTACATCATTTCATATACAGTACTTGCAAAGAACCATAGTTGTGAGCTGCAAGATTAATTGCAGCCATTTGCGATTTGCTAATTTAATTTTTTCAAATTGTGATTTTGATTAAAAGTGGATTAATCTCTCGGGCCTAGTATCAGGGTTGTGCAAAATTCGAATTGCAATTCTGGCTCCTGTTTGCTACCTCAATTGAAAAGCAAGTGAAATTCAAGAATTGATTTCGAATTTAAGAGCCAGTGCAGGACATGATAAAGGGCAGTTGTTGGGCAGACTCCTGGTATGTTTGAGTGCAGGACATGGTAGAGGGCAGTTGTTGGCCAGACTCCTGGTATGTTTGAGTGCAGGACATGGTAGAGGGCAGTTGTTGGGCAGACTCATGGTATGTTTGAGTGCAGGACATGGTAGAGGGCAGTTGTTGGGCAGACTCATGGTATGTTTGAGTGCAGGACATGGTAGAGGGCAGTTGTTGGGCAGACTCATGGTATGAACATGTCTCTTGAGCTGGCGCTCTTGGCTCGTGGCCAGCAGTGAAGAGTGGGCATCTGGAGAGGGATGAATTAGTAATGGCGCTCAGTTTGGGGAGGCCTTTTTCTATCCCGTCCGTCTTCCTGCGTTCATCATTTGATTTATTTATTTATTTATCGTCTGCTTTTTTATCTCGGGCTGTGGCATCGCCGCTGAATTTTTATCATCATAGCCGGAGCGCCCCTCAATTATTCATGGGAAAGTTTTTGAAAAGTGTGGTTGTGTTGCAGTGAGACACAGACTGTGTACGTGTGTGTGTACGTGTGTGTGTACGTGTGTGTGTGTGTGTGTGTGTACGTGTGTGTGTGTACGTGTGTGTGTATGCATGTGTGAGATAAGATCTGTGTGTGTGTGTTTGTAGTCTTTGTAGGAGAGCCTATCAGTCATGGGGCTCAGGGGGAGTGTGCATTAAGGGTTCCTCTTGCTGTCCCGTGTGCAGGCAGGTCACCTGAAGTTTATTTTTTCCCACAACCACTGAAGCATCTTAAGCAATCAGAAATCCAGTACTTGAGTCCTCAGGGTGTCCCTCATCTGTGCTGTCTTTGATTGAATGTGCACCGTGTCCTAACGAGGTATACTTACAGTACTACTGTAAGGTTTATTTTTAAGGCTTCCGGAGTGGATTTGGGGCTGTTCTGGGGCTCAGTGCCCATGCATTAGGAAATAATCGTGACTGGAAGTTTTTTTTTTTTTTTTTCGACTGCCGAATAAACTGACCAAAAATAGTCAGTGGCCTTGCTTGGCGGCCCCACTGATTGTGTTTGGTTCCTGTCTGACCACTGCAGACATTCTGAGGAAGAAGCAGCTAGGTAGCGATGGCCGTCTGGGTGTCTGGGCCAGGCTCATTAATTTGGCGTATGGAGGGGGGAAAAGACATTTTTGATTGACAGTTGGTGAAATATTAAAGGGAGCTGTCTTCCCTGGGATTGGGGGATGACCTGTTGGGCAGGATGCAGAAGTCTTTGCCTGCAGCAGGAGTCTCCTCAGCTGCCTGCCTCAATGAGAGAGAGAGAGAGAGAGAGAGAGAGAGAGAGAGATAATATTGAGGGGAGAGTGTTATGGAAAGGGAGACAGAAGATAGAGAAATGAAAACGCTGATAGATTAGTGTTGGGGAGAAGAGAAGCATATGCAGGAGAGAGAGGGAGAAGAGGACATGGGAAGGAGAAAAAGAGAGGGATGGAGCTAGAAATAGTGAGAGGGGAGACCCACAGTCCATCAATAACACTTAGGAGTCTGACAGGCGAGGCAGGGGTGCAAACACAAAGATGGGCGCGCCTGACAGTTTTCCCTTTTTCAGCTTTTTAAGGAGTGCTGTAATTGAATTGTACCCATGTCCTCTCCCTCTCCATCTCTGTCATGGGCATCTCTTTATCTCTTACTCTTGTGAACTCACTCACTCAGTCACACACACACAGACAGACACACACACACACACACACAGACAGACACACACACACACACAGACAGACACACACACACACACAGACAGACACACACACACACACACAGACAGACACACACACACAGACACAGACACACACACACAACGACACGCTCAGACACAGACACACACACACAGACACACACACACACACAGACACACACACACACACAGACACACACACACACACAGACACACACACACAGAGACACAGAGACACACACTAGGGGCTTTCTCTGCACCCACATGAGAATACTCTGTCCTTTGGCCAGTTCTGATTGCAGAGAGCACGGACTGTTGTGTCTGCTGCTAAGAGAAGGAGTCAAAACAATAGTTCGACCCAGAGGTCACCGTGTCTGAAAGGCCGTGGTGTTTTCACAACAGCTTGGCTGCTGCAGAAGCAGGGCTTTTGAGCGCACACTTTGTTCCCTGCTTGCTTTCAGCTCCCCAGAGGCACCCGGTGAGGAGGGTGTGACCCTAGTATGGTGCGCTGAGCAGGTTCATCATGACTTCCTGTGGCAGAAGGCAATGCTGAGTGGCTGAGGAGCTGATGAGCGAGAGGGAGGGAGGGGGGGAGGGGGGTGTTTGTTCCGGAGTCATAAAAGATTTAGGAGGAAGTCAAAGCGGGGAGTCCCCTATAAGCCTCGCTTTGACAATGTAGCATGGCCTGATACACGCAACTCTGGAGCTTACATAAACCTCAGAGAACCACAACAAGGACAGTCTTGTGTACACACAGTCACACTGTGTGTGTGTGTGCGTGTGCCGCGCGCCTGTGTGTGTGTGCGCGCCTGTGTGTGCGTGGGGGGGGGGGGGGGTGTATGAAGGATGTGTCTGCTTCATACCACTGCATCCTCTGTGTCTTTTCAATTATACACAGTTGGTTGGCTGCTAAATATCTCATCACTCAAAGCACACATGGACATTATGCACAGTCTTCAATTCTATCTTTATCATATCTCTTTCTTTCTTTCTTTCTTTCTTTCTTTCTCTCTTTCATATCTCTCTTTCTTTGTTATCTCTCCTCTCTTTCTTTCTCTCTCTCTCGCTCTCTCTCAATCAACTCCCCATAGTTTTCAGGGTTAAACCCTGTCATAAAGACCTGAAAGACCAGAAATGCAAATCTATTCCCCATATATGACTGTGAAGCCCATTTATTTCTCTATTCAAATGCAAATACCCCCCCCCCCCCCCCCCCATGATTGCTTCAAACCCTACATCATTACAGATATTATAAACACAAAAAGAAAGGAAAATAAAAAAACGTTCTTCACTCCATGGTGTGTTTTGATAGGTTCATTTAGCCCGCACAGTCCTTTGATGGCTCAGATCCATGTGGAATGTAGGTGTCTAGAGGGGGAGACTCACTGGAGCCATTTGCTTTTTATCAGCTTGATCTGCTCCAAATGTGTGGCCCTTTCATGTGTTTGTGTAGGATAGACAGTGAGAGAGAGCTGCAGTGGTCCAGGAGGCCTGCTGTTTGGGGAGGCAGGAGCCTTTGGATGGTGTCCTGAATGACAAAAGCGCACTTTTCATGAGTTTGTGACCCTAAGACCTTGATGCGTGTTGGGTTGTGGATCTGTGTGGTCTTTGACTTTGTGTGTATGTGTGAGTTTTTGTCAGATGGACCTCTCTCTCTCTCTCTGTGTGTGTGTGTTTTTGCTGCTTTTGCTCTTTAAAAACAGCCTCCCCTTTCTCTAGCTCCATCTCTCATGAATAATTGATGATCAGTTGATGGATGCATTGCCCCCATACAAGGCAGCAGGCTCCAAAGTTTGATCTTTTTCTTTCTCTCTCTCCCTCTCTCTCTCTCTCTCTCCCTCTCTCTCTCCCTCTCTCTCTCTTTATGTGTGTGTGCACCTGGGTCAGTGCAATGACTGTAGTCCCCTCGGATTGCTCTTATGAATTAGTGTCACTCAAAAAAAAATATTTGCTGCAATTATATTATAGCCTAATATCCCAGCTGAAAACACTGTCATGGTGATTGTCATGGTAATTTGTAGGATTACAATATGCTAATATGTTAATTACTGTGGATGTTTTTGCATGCTCCATCCTGGCTCCACTCTGGAGACGTATTTGCCATAAGGATTATATTGCAGTACACTATCCTGCGCGGTAGGAATGTATTACCTGATACTGTGATTTGTTGGGTAGACTCCTAAGCAGCAATGTTTTTATTAGATGGATAGTCTGTGTTTCATTGCATGGGAGCTATATATCATTTAAACAAGCACAAGAGAATCAAGGAAACAAAGAAGGAACAATGCTACGACCAGTTGTGACATGGGAATTGGCCCATTCGTTCTGCTACATTTGACAGCAGCTCTTTGAAGTCATACAATGGATTCACATATATTTACCCTTGTGTTACAAGATAAAGGTATGCTCTGTCTACACCTATCTGTGCCAAGCTATATTTCTTTTGTTTACCACAGAGAGAAATATCTCAAGCTCTCGAAAACAAACTTGATGCGCTAAAATTACATGGTTCATCACACCTGTTCATTTCACTTAATTCTTAATCTTTGCTAAACTGAACCCACTGACATGTCTTAAGGGGGCCCAATTAGTCAATGCAAAAATAGCTCATTTGGATTTGTTATGAAGTGGCCTTGAGCTGTAGACAAGTGAAGTGTGCAGAGTAGTGTGGTTTAATTCACACCTGACAGTGCAGTGGGCTGAACCCTCACTGCTCCTATTATTCTCAGAGAGGGGAGAGATGGAGAGCAGGACAGAGAGTGAGAACGAGAGAGAGAAAGAAAATGAGAAAGTGAAATGAAATGAAATGGAGGGAGTGGAGGAGAGAGGGGAGAGGTGAGGAGAGTTGGCCAGATAGACGGGCTGGGCGAGTGGTTGTGTGTGTGAGTGTGTGTGTGTGTGTGAGTGTGTGTGTGTGTGTGTGTGGGGGGGGGCGGGGGGAGCTCCGTGGGGTCCCCTGCTGTCTCCTGGCTGGCAGCTCCGTGGAGAGGCTCTCGGCCCTGGGCCCCTGCCATCACACCGCATCCAATTACCTTACACCACCCAGCCAGCACACACCACACCACCCAGCCAGCACACACCACACCACCCAGCCAGCACACACCACACCACCCCGCCCGCCCGCACCCCACGGTACAGCCACACTGGACCAGCGCACACCGGATCCGCTTTAAAGCAGAACCCTCAGAACAGAGATGATGACATGATGATGAGGATTTTCTAAATCCTTGTGTGTGTGTGTGTGTGTGGGGAGGTTGTTTGTGGGTTGTGTGTGGGTGTGTTCATTAGGAGTGAGTTCAAACTAATTGCAGTTTTTTCATTTTATACAGAGCATACACTCCTAAGTGTTTCAAGCAAGTGTTTTCAGTGCTTATGAGGAGAAAAATATCTCTCCTTTTTAAATAATGGAGCACCAGTTTCAATAGACAGCAGTGTAATCTAATTTCCAGGGAAGTATCATTGCAGCTTTCATCATTAAATGAAAATATATTTCTCCGTGGTTTTTGGTGTTTGTGCGTGTGCCTGCGTGTGCATCAAGGCTGCGCTTGTGCCATTTTTTTGCAATTTGCAAGTTTGTGTGTACATGTAAGCATTTAAGTGCGTGTTTGCATGTGTGTTTTTTTCTCCGGGTGCCTAGTCGCACCTAGCCAGGCGGTGTGTGTGGGTGTGTGGCATCGCTGCCATTGCGTGACTCAGAACGTTGACGGGCGGCCGGCCGGCGTCTGATTTCTGTTGCAGCAGAAGCGGCCAGGCTCAGCCTTTGGCACTTTTAAACACAGAAAGCATTTTAGCACTTTGCGGCTTGAGCGGTTTTTCGCGGCATTTTTCTCTGTGAAGAGGCTGCAAGCTGGCCATGTGAAACAACACAGGACTAATTTAATCCTGCCGGTGTGACCGCAGCAGTGGACAGCAGAACTTGTCCAGTGAAGCTGTGTGCAGCTTCACAAACAGAGTGGAACTCTAAGGAAGTTCTGCTGAATGGTAGTTGTGTAAGTATTTCTGAGCATATTTGGAGTGAGAGGATTCTTATCATTTTTGGAGTCTAAATGTATTTTGCGGCATTTTTTAAAAATGTTTTGCTCAAGTGATTAGTTTTGATTAGTTTTTCACAGAGTCTACACACAGAAATTGCTAGTCCACAGAAAGTTCATTATTTTATATGAAGGCTTTCCCAGGAGTGTTTGCCTGCATCTTGACCCCAGTCTACTGAATTAAGTCCTCACTCATGGCTGTTGCTGTTTGAAGACATTTTTTGCAGTTTCTTGACTGAACTAAATGAGCAATGGATGCTTTATCAGATAAGATAATTACCTTGTATCAGATAATTACCTTGTAAGACTATGCTCAGATGCTTCCTTTGAGTTTGTGCTTCCTACACCAGACCAACAACTCTAATACTGTGCACTCAATAAGGTTGTTATTACATAGTATGTTGTAATTACATAGTCGTTACACTTTAGTAGAGTAGCTAGCGTTGAGCATACAGTAGAGTAGTCTCAACAGGTGACACCTTGGAGGTGATTGAGTAGTGTTGCATTGATGTATAGATCTGTTGCTCCTAGACATCTCCTGCCATGGCAGAGTCTCACCAGAGTCCGTTTGTAGCGGAGATGTGCTGGGCCATCAGGGGAACAGCAGCCCCTCAGGGCAGGCTGGGGAGAAGGCTGTGCTGCTTATTCATTATTAACCACATTAAACCCGCTCTCTGCTTCCTCCAATGACAGTGTAGAGCATTCGGCCTCTCTGCTACCCAGCCTGCTGCAGAGGACTTTAAAGCCCCACTGTCCCCCGCCACTGTCCCCCGCCACTGTCCCCCGCCACTGTCCCCCGCCACTGTCCCCCGCCACTGTCCCCCGCCACTGCCCCCGCCACTGCCCCCGCCACTGCCCCCGCCACTGCCCCCGCTCGCTTTATGGGTCGAGTGTGTCACTGTGACCTTCAGCACCTGTCTGCAGTATACTGCTGCTGGGAGGCTTATGACGCCAAAACAACAGCACCTCTTAATGTCCAATCTCCTCTCCGTCCTTTCCTGTCCTTCTCCTCCCTGTCTGTCTTCTGCTCTCGCTTCTGTTCACTCCTCTTTTCCCTCTCCTCTTGTTTATGACCTGCTCATCATTGTTTCTCTCAGGTCATGGGTCTGACTTCTCATCTCTCTGAATGATCCTCTCACCATCTCTCTTAGTTTCTCTTCCTCCTCTTCTGTACTCTGTGTCCTGTTCTCTGTGACTAGCTTTATCTAATTCTGTACTCTTGTGTCTTGTTCTGCGTGACTAGCTTTAGCTAATTTGGTAGTTAACTTTCCTCCTACACAGCGTGTTGTATTTTAGCTTCTTTTGTTCTTGTGCTCACAGTTTTCTCTGGCTGTTTACTTGGCCTGTCCTCTGGGTTTTTGCTCTGAATTATTTCTTATTTCTTCCTTCTGCTCTCTCTCTCTCTCTCTCTCTCCCCCTCCCTCCCTCCCTCTCTCTCTCTCCCTCCCGTTCAAACTGTTGTACGTGTCTGGTTTTGTATTCATGCCTGTCTCTGTCTGTCTCTAACTGTGTGTCCATGTCTCTCTTGGTCCTAGGTGGCGGCCATCAACCCAAACCACCCTCTGGCTCAGATGCCTCTGCCCCCCTCCATGAAAAATTGCATCCAGCTGGCAGCGTGTGAGGCCACTGAGCTGCTGCCCATGAACCCTGACCTCCCCGCTGACCTCTTCACCTCCTGCCTCACCACGCCCATCAAGATCGCCCTGCGCTGGTAACACACACACACACACACACACACACACACACACACACACACACACACACTGCACATATTGGCACACGTTACCATTAAGAATGCCATTAGTGCTTCAGCCACAAGAATTACATAAGCATACTGTAGATGTGTATACACAAACACATATACATACACACCATACCCATTGTGTGCATTCTCACATGACATAATCCAACATCCCTGTAAAGATGACAGTTCTGATCTGAGGCCTGTAAAATTATTACACCGTCTATGCCGTCCCTGTAAAGATGACCCTCAGCATTGCAGATTTCTGATTTGAGGCCTGTAAATGACTACACCGTCTATGCCGTCCCTGCTCTTTGTTTGCAAGTTTTGCATCCACTGCACTTCCAGACTCTTGTTGTATACCTCAAGACAGCTTTGATTTGTAGACATTGCACATAGGGTGCTCAAACACATGAACACGTACACCTACACACGCATATCCATACACTTTAAACACACCTCTCTAAATGACCTTTTTCTTGTTTTAGGTATGTTTTATTGTCCATAAATAATTAATGTAGAATGCTTCAAACCATACATAGAAGCCATGTGCCCTCATTCGCAACCTTTTCCCACGCACATGGCTAAAATATGCAGTCTGACTTCATTAAAATGTGTCCCTATACACCATCCACTTTCACCATGCACATGCTCACACATAAACACATCATGAACATTCTAATGGTTTGTTTACAT
>NC_055965.1:4502511-4544788 GCF_018492685.1 Alosa sapidissima | reverse complement strand
TCTCCGGGTGCCTAGTCGCACCTAGCCAGGCGGTGTGTGTGGGTGTGTGGCATCGCTGCCATTGCGTGACTCAGAACGTTGACGGGCGGCCGGCCGGCGTCTGATTTCTGTTGCAGCAGAAGCGGCCAGGCTCAGCCTTTGGCACTTTTAAACACAGAAAGCATTTTAGCACTTTGCGGCTTGAGCGGTTTTTCGCGGCATTTTTCTCTGTGAAGAGGCTGCAAGCTGGCCATGTGAAACAACACAGGACTAATTTAATCCTGCCGGTGTGACCGCAGCAGTGGACAGCAGAACTTGTCCAGTGAAGCTGTGTGCAGCTTCACAAACAGAGTGGAACTCTAAGGAAGTTCTGCTGAATGGTAGTTGTGTAAGTATTTCTGAGCATATTTGGAGTGAGAGGATTCTTATCATTTTTGGAGTCTAAATGTATTTTGCGGCATTTTTTAAAAATGTTTTGCTCAAGTGATTAGTTTTGATTAGTTTTTCACAGAGTCTACACACAGAAATTGCTAGTCCACAGAAAGTTCATTATTTTATATGAAGGCTTTCCCAGGAGTGTTTGCCTGCATCTTGACCCCAGTCTACTGAATTAAGTCCTCACTCATGGCTGTTGCTGTTTGAAGACATTTTTTGCAGTTTCTTGACTGAACTAAATGAGCAATGGATGCTTTATCAGATAAGATAATTACCTTGTATCAGATAATTACCTTGTAAGACTATGCTCAGATGCTTCCTTTGAGTTTGTGCTTCCTACACCAGACCAACAACTCTAATACTGTGCACTCAATAAGGTTGTTATTACATAGTATGTTGTAATTACATAGTCGTTACACTTTAGTAGAGTAGCTAGCGTTGAGCATACAGTAGAGTAGTCTCAACAGGTGACACCTTGGAGGTGATTGAGTAGTGTTGCATTGATGTATAGATCTGTTGCTCCTAGACATCTCCTGCCATGGCAGAGTCTCACCAGAGTCCGTTTGTAGCGGAGATGTGCTGGGCCATCAGGGGAACAGCAGCCCCTCAGGGCAGGCTGGGGAGAAGGCTGTGCTGCTTATTCATTATTAACCACATTAAACCCGCTCTCTGCTTCCTCCAATGGCAGTGTAGAGCATTCGGCCTCTCTGCTACCCAGCCTGCTGCAGAGGACTTTAAAGCCCCACTGTCCCCCGCCACTGTCCCCCGCCACTGCCCCCGCCACTGCCCCCGCTCGCTTTATGGGTCGAGTGTGTCACTGTGACCTTCAGCACCTGTCTGCAGTATACTGCTGCTGGGAGGCTTATGACGCCAAAACAACAGCACCTCTTAATGTCCAATTTCCTCTCCGTCCTTTCCTGTCCTTCTCCTCCCTGTCTGTCTTCTGCTCTCGCTTCTGTTCACTCCTCTTTTCCCTCTCCTCTCGTTTATGACCTGCTCATCATTGTTTCTCTCAGGTCATGGGTCTGACTTCTCATCTCTCTGAATGATCCTCTCACCATCTCTCTTAGTTTCTCTTCCTCCTCTTCTGTACTCTGTGTCCTGTTCTCTGTGACTAGCTTTATCTAATTCTGTACTCTTGTGTCTTGTTCTGCGTGACTAGCTTTAGCTAATTTGGTAGTTAACTTTCCTCCTACACAGCGTGTTGTATTTTAGCTTCTTTTGTTCTTGTGCTCACAGTTTTCTCTGGCTGTTTACTTGGCCTGTCCTCTGGGTTTTTGCTCTGAATTATTTCTTATTTCTTCCTTCTGCTCTCTCTCTCTCTCTCCCCCCCTCTCTCCCCCTCCCTCCCTCCCTCCCTCCCTCCCGTTCAAACTGTTGTACGTGTCTGGTTTTGTATTCATGCCTGTCTCTGTCTGTCTCTAACTGTGTGTCCATGTCTCTCTTGGTCCTAGGTGGCGGCCATCAACCCAAACCACCCTCTGGCTCAGATGCCTCTGCCCCCCTCCATGAAAAATTGCATCCAGCTGGCAGCGTGTGAGGCCACTGAGCTGCTGCCCATGAACCCTGACCTCCCCGCTGACCTCTTCACCTCCTGCCTCACCACGCCCATCAAGATCGCCCTGCGCTGGTAACACACACACACACACACACACACACACACACACACACACACACACACACACTGCACATATTACCATTAAGAATGCCATTAGTGCTTCAGCCACAAGAATTACATAAGCATACTGTAGATGTGCATACACAAACACATATACATACACACCATACCCATTGTGTGCATTCTCACATGACATAATCCAACATCCCTGTAAAGATGACAGTTCTGATCTGAGGCCTGTAAAATGATTACACCGTCTATGCCGTCCCTGTAAAGATGACCCTCAGCATTGCAGATTTCTGATCTGAGGCCTGTAAATGACTACACCGTCTATGCCGTCCCTGCTCTTTGTTTGCAAGTTTTGCATCCACTGCACTTCCAGACTCTTGTTGTATACCTCAAGACAGCTTTGATTTGTAGACATTGCACATAGGGTGCTCAAACACATGAACACGTACACATACACACGCATATCCATACACTTTAAACACACCTCTCTAAATGACCTTTTTCTTGTTTTAGGTATGTTTTATTGTCCATAAATAATTAATGTAGAATGCTTCAAACCATACATAGAAGCCATGTGCCCTCATTCGCAACCTTTTCCCACGCACATGGCTAAAATATGCAGTCTGACTTCATTAAAATGTGTCCCTATACACCATCCACTTTCACCATGCACATGCTCACACATAAACACATCATGAACATTCTAATGGTTTGTTTACATGTGCCTATGCAGGCAGTATTTTTACGGTTGCATCACCATAAGTCATTACCATAATGTACACATACTCATTAGCGTGCCCTAGATGGATGAAGAATGTGCAATGTACATAACAGTAGCGTCCTCCAAAGTGAAACTGTGACCCTGCCAGCGGACACCGGACGCTGTGTGACGTGCTACAGGTGAGACGAGGCCCAGCGTTGGTTAGGGCACCTCTGGCTCTTGCACGGTAATCCAGACTGATTTCATCAGCGTCTTCCTTCAGTCCCGTAGGCAGACTGGCACCAGTGCACCTCACTTCAAACACTGAATGATCTCCCCCTTTGTCCTCATGTCTTCCATGTTCCTGTGCATGCATCTACCCCAGATACAATATGTAAGGCGCTTCATAAAAGGAGCTCTTTTGTTAGATTCTCCCTCCCTGTGCATTATGCATGGAATGAACAGGTTGTAGCATGGGGAACTAGGCCACTGATTAGGGATATCTTTGATGCAGACCTTTTTAAAAAATGAAGCAGTTCTGTTAAGTAGTGAAACATGTGGCATTGGAACATGAGTTCTGAACTTGTTGTGGGTTGGCCAGTCAGATAAATATATGGAGGGTGCGATTGATTGTGATGGGGGGGCAGGAAGCAGCTAAGTTAGTGCTGTGAATGTAAGTACTGTTCATTTCCCCAATTACAGTTTATCATACAGGATTCCAGAAAATAGGTTGTTATGCCTGAAAAGTCCCCTCAAGGATGTGGGTGCAACTAACCAGAAGAATATTAATGTTGAATATTTTAGAAGCATGTGTGTATGTGTGTTTGTGTGTGTGTGTGAGATCAGGTGTGTGTGTGAGATCAGGTGTGTGTGTGTGTCTGTGTGTGTGTGTGTCTGTCTGTGTGTGTGTGTGTCTGTGTGTGTGTGTGTGTGTGTGTGTGTGTGAGATCGATCAGGTGTGTGTGTGTGTGTGTGTGTGTGTGTGTGTGTGAGTGTCCTTGGCTATTAGGGTGAATTGAGGTCTCTGCTCACCATCCTGCCTGTCACCTGAGATATACTGTACACCACAGCCTGTGGGACTAGTTTCATACACACAGCGAGTTTACGTGTTGAGCCCCTCATCGATCCAGAGTGTGGCCTCTGTAAAATGTGCTTTCTGTCTGCTTCTCATTCACTTTTCGTCCTTTTTGTCCTTTGTCTCTCACCGTCCTCTCCATCCTCCTCTTTCCTACCTTCTCTTGTCCTTGTCATCAATTCTGTATGACCATACTCCATTCCTGCCCATGTGTTTATTTAACTGCCCTCGACACTAGTCCCTCTCGTCCGCCTGCACGTTCCCTTTCCCCCTCTTCTCTTCTCTTCTCTTCTCTTCTCTCCTCCTTTTCATTTCTGTGGAGGATGATCTAGCACGTCCGCTCTCCTGGCATTCTTGCATGTAGGTTAGGCCCGCCGAGGTCAGAAACTCCACATGAAGGCGAGAGCGAGCACGAAGCAGATAATTGGAGGCAGGCCAGTTTACAGATTCTTCAGCCACTCCGCCACCACGCGCGCTCTGTTTGTCCCTCTCGGGCCTCCTGCTCTGTGGGCAGACGTCACGCGTGATTGACATGGCAGGCTCGGGTGCAAAAAACACTCATCCCGTCTCTACTCCCCAGCCAGGCTGGAGCGCTCTCTCCACCTTCCACTTTCACTCTCACAGCACACACACACACACACACACACACACACACACACACACACACACACACACACACACACGCTCGCGCCCGCTCTTTGAGGCGCCTACTTCAGGCTCTCTTTTCAATTTGCACTACAGAGTGGAGTGGGTGTTAATTGCACGTGTCGGCGCAAAAGAGTGGGGGGGGGGGGTCAAGGATTGCTTCATTATTCTGCTCGCATGGAAAAAAAAGAAAGTTAAGAGAGAAGGATTGATTAGAATGATAAGAGAGCGGGGGAGTTTGAGGGGAGGATGAAGGGAGGGAGGGAGGGAGGGAGGAGAGGCTGTTGAAAGGAAGAGGGGCAGCTGAGGCCGAGGAGTGGATGACGAGGAGTCACGACTGTTCCGGCTCTCTGAGGGAAGGTCACTTTTTGGCCCCCTCCTGTTTTCCCCGTGTTCCGCTAAATTGCTACACATTCCGAGTTCAGGTCCGTTCAGGCTCCCCACCTAGAAGTCTGTCAATACTTATGCAAGTCGTTACACTTGATTGAAGCAACATCTGTTTCGCCAGAAGTTTGTACTGGCGTAGGCTAAGCCCTTCAACTTTAATGACTGGCAACTCTGAAAGACAAAAGGCTCTCATCAAGAATTCTGCTGTTCAGAAACAACTTCGGGGTTCAAAGGAATTTAATAAATGAAGGTAATAAAACTTTGTTTGAATGGTTTAGAAAATGCAGCCTCTTTAAATGTGAAGAATGGCACATTCTGGTATTTACTTTGAATATTTTTTTTTTTGCAGCTAGAGTGAATTACTCAGCCTGTTTGAAAAGCTTTCCTGCTCTGGAAAATTCCGTCTGCCATCACATGGCATGAAGAATCAAAGTGCAGTATAGACATGTACCCCCACAATGCAGGAGCGAGGGGTGGGGTTGCACAGACGCAGTTCCGAGCACTGATTAATGTAATTTAATCAGACCGTGGTAATGTTATTGCAGTTTGACTGGTTCTGGCTGTAACTTCCAATAACGATTTTGAAGTCCAAACAAAACACAGGTCTTCCCTTTCCCTTTATGATTAGATTATACCTACATCTAGGCGTGAGTGCGCTCTCTATCAAGTTACTTGCATGGCAAATTAAAAATTCATGCATTGATATAGAGATTCTTTACAGTGAATGTGCGTTTAAATGCTGCCTTTGAGGGTTTTGACAGCCCTAGTATTTATGTTCAATGAGCCATACAGTGTTGGGTGGAGAGCCGTCCTTATAGCCTGCAGAGGTGCGAGCATTAGTTTCAGCTGACACGAGCGAAACGGCTTAAGTGCCCTCTGTCTGGGCAAAATATGAAGATTTTTTGCAAGCCCAACAAAGTGCATATACGTTATGAATCACTGTTGATGTGTCTGTCGAAGAAAAACCCAGGGCATATTGCCATGTGCTTTGGCAAGTCAGGAAGGACCAGCTCTCTTCTCTCCTTCCCTTTCTATCCTTCCCTTTGTTTTTCTCTTCCACCTCTTCCCTTCCCTTCTCTCTCTGTCGTTCGTCCTCCCCTCTCGTGGTGTTCCAGATCGGCTCCTCCATGCCTCCTGCAGTGGCATGCTTGTTCCCCATGATTACATTCAGCCCCATAGTGTGAGGCAGGGAGTGCGTGTTTATGTGTCCTCAATGCCGCATTCACCTCAGCTTTTAAAGCTGAATTAAACATGCCACTTACAAGATAAGAGGGGATGCAGCGGAAGGAAGAGAAGGATGAGGAATGAGAGAGAGAGAGAGCGCGAGAGAGGGGGATGTGTGTGTGTGTGTGTGTGTGTGTGTGTGTGAGGGGGAGAAGCAATGCAGTGTGCAGTGGAGCAGAAAATCGTTGGGGATGGAGCCCTGTCTTAGAGGGATTTCCCCAGCGATGTGAGGCAGAGGGTGGGAAAGGTGGTTCCTCTCGGGGTGGAGGGGTGTGGGGGAGAACAAAGATGGAGGGGGGCGGACGGGGGGGGGGGGGGGAGGGGGGTTCCTTTGCCTGTCAGTCTCCAGGCGCTCCCCGCCAGTGTGGGTGTGCACAGCTCCTGCTGCTCTCCACGTCAGAGCCACGAGCAAGGGAGCGGCAGGGGGTTTGGGCTGAATGAGAACAAGAGGAGGGCGAGGTGGCTCCCTCCACGCGATCGGGACGCCACATGGCTGAGCTCCCATCAAACTTTAATGGCCACGGATCAGAGGAGGCCTCACCCACGCCCAGCGGGGTCCGCCCCAGAGGAAGGGCCAAGCGGGACTGCGTCCTGCAGCGTCACTGTGGAAGACCGCACGCTGGTGGACAAGAGGAAGGGAATGCAGTTTTGTGTATTCGTTTTTTAGTCCATTCATTTCAAAAGGTAACATTTTCACAAGTTAGGAAGGCTTCTCCCGGGCGAGCCGCTTGGACATCAGCCCAGAACACGCAGGAGAAAAAGACAGATGAGCAGCGGCATCTTCAAAGTCTTGCTTTTCCAAGTATTGCACAACTTTCAGTTATGAGATTTAACAATTCCAAAACGTGGCTCTAAATCAGTGAGCTTGTACGTATACACACACACACACACACACACACACACACACATACAGAGTTGCACATTGTCTTCTCCCCTCGTTCTCCTGGCACTGATCTAACAGGCACAGATGGCCACTTGTTCATCCATCTCCACCTCTCTTGCGTCTCCTCTCTGTTTATCTGTCCCCTGTTCTGCTCTCTCTCCATCCTCATACTTGATTTATAGTTTTCTCCATTCTCTCACTGAATCTGTTCTGTCCATAACATCATCATAACATCAGGGGTAGTGGGGAAGCCCTATAGTGCAGCCCACGCACGCAGACCCTCCCTCCTTCTCTCTATTTTTTTCTCTCGTTTCTTTCTTGCTTTCTCCCTCTCACTCTCTCTCTCTCTTTCCCTTTCCCTCTCTTTTTTTTCTCTCACTCACACACACACACACACACACTTGGAGTCTGGTTGGATGTCTTCTGATAGGCCACACCTGATACATTTTTAATGGCTGCCTTGTCAGGCTGTGATGGTTCATGGACCCCTCATGAACCCCCCCCCCCCACACACACACACACACACCGCCACACGTCCAGTCCCCCCCCCCCCCCCGGGCAGGCCGAGCACACAGCCTTCTAGTGTATCCCCACATAGCCCCCCTCCCCCATCAGCAGCCTCAGCAGGCCCACTGAGGGCTCTTACATAACGGCCTCTACTGTACATGCGCTGCATGTTCAAACAGCCAGCTCTTGCCAGCCACTGAAATCTGCCAACGCACTGTTTTTTTCCCTCCCTTTCCCATTTTCCTTGTGTTTAATTCAGATCAGCTCATGAGATCCTGCCTCTGCCATGCATACCAAGTGGCCAAGGTCATGCAATGTCGTGAGGGTTGCATGCGTGTGCATAATTAGGCTTCTGGGTAAATGTTGAAATACGAGGGTTTCACTGACTGCAGTGTTTGGATGTAGACTTGACTGTATCCACGTTCAGCTGTGTGTGTGCGTGCTACGGGTAGAGCTGATTCCCTCATAGGATTTCGCCTCTCGCTGTTGGTTAATGTGTCGCTCCAGGGCAAAGACCGCAGTGGTCGCTGTGAGGACTGCGGTTTCTGCCGAGCGGTCACTTGGCAGGGGCAAGAAGGGCGGCCAAGGCAGGTTTATTTATATTTGCACATTTGATGCACAAAGGCACCACAGATGTGATCCAGGGCCTCTGGAGTTGAGTTGTGAGGAGGGGTGGAGGGAACGAGGGAGGACAGGGGAGTTGTGAGGAGGGGTGGAGGGAACGAGGGAGGACAGGGGAGTTGTGAGGAGGGGGATTGGAGACCTAATGAGCTGCATCAGATGAGACAGTCTGGAGGGACGCGGAGGCTTTTACTTCTGAGCCTGATGAATGCACGCACAAGCACACATGCTGTGCACACTCTCACACACACACACACACACACACACACACACACACATGCACGTACACACACACACACACACACACACACACACATGCACGTATACACACACACACGCATGTACACACACACACACACACACACACACACACACACACACACACACATGCACGTACACACACACACACACACACACACACACACACACACACACACACATGCACGTACACACACACACACACACACACACACACACACACACACACACACGCATGTATACGTATACACACACACACACACACACACATGCACGTATACACACACACACGCATGTACACACACACACACACACACACACACACACACACACACACACACACACATGTATACACACACACACACACACACACATACACACATGCATGTATACACACCAGGGCTTTGAACCAGAATTTTTTCCCAATTGGTTCGTTCCGAACAGAAACCGTATTTTAACGTTTCCGGTTTTCGGTTCAACCCTAAAATTGACGTTCCTGAACCGGTTAGAACAATAAAATCAAGTCCCCGGACCGGTTAATAACGTTCCATGCCAGCTGCAGGACATACAAACAAGAAGGCTGATCATTGGGACTTTAAAATGATATTGTTAGTGTACGTCTCTATCCTGTCATCAATAAAAATCACTAGGCTACATTATGTAAGCGGCATAACTGTAATTCCGACACGCCTTCATTTTTTTCAGTATTACATGAATTAAGTAAAATGTCTGCCATGTTGTTTATTGGCAAACAACTGAACACATCCATTATAGTCAAGTCATATTTATTTATATAGCACACTTAAACGCAATGTTATTGACCCAAGGTGCTCAGAAATAAAATAAACAGTAATAAAAACAAAAAATAAAGACATAAACGACAAAAAATTAAAATAAATAAATGAAAATACAAAATAATAATAATAATAATAATAATAATAATAAACAGATTATGATTGTAGATAAAAATAAACATATGGTTACTGAAACTACTACTACTATAGGCCAAGAGAAAGATGTACAGTAAAGATGCCAGTTAATATAATGCAGAAAAGAAATAGAAATAAGATTAAATAAATAAAAAATAATATAAAAATAAACAACCAAACAAGGGGAGAAATTAATGGACATTATAGGCCAAAGAAAATAGATGGGTCTTTAAATTTGATTTAAAACTACTGATGGTGGGAGAGGACTTAATTTCTATAGGGAGATTGTTCCAGAGTCTAGGGGCAGCAACAGAAAAAGCTCTATCACCTTTAGTTTTAAGGGTTGCCTCTGGGACTGATAGGAGAAGTTGTGAGGAAGACCTCAGTGGCCTAGAAGGACAGTAGGAACTTAAAAGGTCACAGATATACTGTGGTGCCATTCCATTTAGGGCTTTGAAAACAAAAAGTATAACTTTAAAATGAATTCTGTAATTGACAGGTAACCAATGGAGTTGGGCCAGCACAGGACTTATGTGCATATGTTTATTTGTTCCAGTAAAAAGCCTAGCTGCTGCATTTTGGACTAATTGAAGTCTAGCCAGGGTAGATTGGTTCAGACCTAAATACAGAGAGTTACAATAGTCCAGCCTAGATGTAACAAAAGCATGGATTACAGTTTCTAAGTCAGTATATGAGAGCCAGGGCTTTAATTTAGCTATTTGTCTTAGTTGAAAAAAGCTTCCCTTAACCACACTACTGACTTGCTTATTGAAATTCAAAGAGGAATCTAGGAAAACACCTAGATTTCTGACCTCACTGTGGCAATTTACAGCCAGTGGCCCAAGTGCATTTCTTATCTTAGGAACAGAGCTGAGTGGACCAAAAATAATTATCTCTGTTTTCTTTTCATTTAATTGTAAGAAGTTTGCAGCCATCCAACTCTTTATGTCATTAAAGCAGTTAAACAGGCTTTCCAAGGTGCAGGAGCTATCGGCTGTTAATGGCAGATAAAATTGAGTCATCACCATAGCAGTGATATTGAATGTTATGTTTGTTAAAAATGGAGCCAAGAGGCAGCATATATTGGGAGAATACTACATAGATAGATAGAATTATACTTCTTACATAGCTCAATGGGTGCAAATGACAAATAGGGCAGGCTACATAGGTGTCATAGAGAACTTCAATTGATCAAACCTGGTCAGGGCCCAATCAGTGCACTTGTTTCTCTTGTGTCATCAGACAATATAAAACCACAATGGTGTGTGCATAGCTTCCATTGTGAATATTAAACTTATAAAACAATGGCCAAAACCTTGTCAGGGCCCAGAGGGAAATGAAAAAAGATTCTGCCTGTACAGCTGGCGGCAAGCTTCTCTATTACATTTCTCCTGACGAGTGAATGACCGGAAGTCAACCTCACCAAGTCATATTGAACAGAAAAATGTTGTCAAAGAACAAAAAAAATAACGGTATAAAATAATGGTAATACCGGTTACCATTATTTTAGATAAACGATTCTGTTCCGGAGCATGAAAAAATGTAAAGTTTCTGGTTTTTGTTTTCGTTCCGTGAACCGGCTCAAAGCCTTGATACACACACGCACACATGTATGCGCACACACACACACACACACACACACACACACACACACACACACACACACACACACACACACACACACACACACACACACACACACACACATATGTACTGTATGCACACGCACACATAAAAACACGCATGCTTGCATATGCACACATCTGCACACATCACATGGTAACACATTCACTCATATCACTGCGCTCCTCCTTTCTGGCATAATGGCCTCCATCCAGCGGTCCTTGTCCTTACTGTTGATTTCAGCCCTCTCCCGCATGCTTTCAGCTCTCTCTTCCTCTCTCCCTTCCTTTCTAAGTGATCGGATTCCTTGTAGGGCCTTATGTAATAGGAGCTCCCCTCCGTCCGAGGACATTCCCAGAGAGACAGAGTGGGGTCGCACCGCACCACCACGGCAGGACATACTGCGTGAGAGGCCAAACGCCCTATAGTGCTCCGCTAGGCACTTGACTCAGATTGGACATGATGGGCTCAAGAGAGCCATGTGAAGAGGTCAGGGACGAGGCCCGTCAGTGCAGAGTGGGTCATCCATACCCAACTGTAGAGTGCAGTATGAAGTCCTCTTCTTTAGCGCTGTGTGTGTTCTGCCAGTGAAAGCCCCTATAGGGCGCTACTCTGGAGCGAGATGGAGTTGAGTTGTCCCAAGTCAGCGTCTAAGGCTGTGCTCATGTAGCCTCTCCTCACGCTAGGGCACGGAGAACGCACTGTTTGTGTTTACACAGTGTCTGATAGAGAGATGGAGATTGATAGGGAAAGTGGTGAACGAAAGAGAGAGCAAGAGAGAGATGGAGAGAGAGAGAGAGAGAGAGAGGTGTGGAAGTGAAAAGGGTGTAAGTGGTGTGTTGTATGAAGCGCGAGGCCAGAAGAGAGGGCTGTGTGGAGGAAAGAGAGAGAGACGGGTAGGAGCGCTGCCCGGCCTCCTCTGCTGACCCTGCTGTCCACGCTCTACATCAACGTCTTCAGCGCCAGAGGCTTGTCGGCGCAGATAGCATTGTGTCAGCATTCTGCGGCGAAATCTGCTGCTGCTGCTGTGCTGACCCGCTCCCCCACTCCCCCACTCCTCCAGATGAGATGAAAGTGAGCGGGTCAAGAAACAAAAAGCGTTATGAACGCACCCTCTCTGCCCCCCTTCCCAGCTGCAAACTTGTTATGTCTAGTCAGATGCTGTAATGTCTGCACTCTTAACACCTCAGGCTCAGAGGAGGCTCGATATGAGGATTGGGGCAGCCTATGTAAATTGTGTGTGTGTGTGTCTGTGTGTGTGTAATGAGGAGTAGGGGAGTCTATGTAAATGGGTGTTGGTAAAGCTTCATCTGAGTTCAGTTTTTTCCGTACTCTCTCTAATCACGATGATTCAGCGCGACTGCAGCACAAGGCTTTAATTCCGTGGATAAAAAGATCAGCGTCAAAAAAAAAGTTAAGAATTAAGCCGGCTCATTTCTCTCCTGCACTCTTTCTCACTCTCACTCTCTGACTTTTGCCTTTTTTTACTTTGAACTCGTTCCATTCTGTTCTCCTCTCTGCCTCTGCTTTTCTTTGCTGTGCTCACAAAGTGATGTGCTGTGCGTTGGGGTCAAGGCCCGCTGTTCCCAACGTGTCTAAGGACTTGTATTAATGTCTGGCAAGTTTTAGAGAAAGGTTCTCTGCAGACTGTCCTCACACTTTTCAGTTTTCACATAAACAAGAACAACACACATCACTTTGCAAGAAGTGAATGGCCACTGCCAATGGCAACAGGTTTTGTATCTGATTCATCTTTCCTATCATTCCACAAGAAGCCCATTCACTTGGTAGCCTGGAAAATCCTGTGGCTGGTTGCACAAAGCACCTTAAGTTAAGTTTTTCCCTTAAAATCTGATTTAAGGGTCCCTTAAAATAAAAACGGTTGAACAAACACCCTTTTCACAAACACAGTTTTCTCCTTAAGGTTTCCTTAACATTTTCCCTTAGTATTTAAGGGTTTGTCCTTATCTTGTAAGAAATCCCATAAACTGTTGCACAAAAGACCTTAGTAGTCTAACTAAGGGGAAAATCCTAAGGGACATCTGACTCTACCTTAACCATATTATTGTGTAATTGTAATGAAAGTGAGACTTTTGCTTAGCCTGGCCCTGCCTACTTAGATCTTCTTTCAGGGAATTCTACTCTGGATCACCATAGTTCATAACCGTTTCCCTCAGACAAGAAAAAACAAAACTTATTGTGATAAACAGAAGCAGCAACACCTGCAAACACCAAAAAATGCAGTTGGAAAAATGCAGAAATTTATTTACAGTAAATGTAGACCCACATACATTGTTTCCTGACTGATGCTGTTTTATTGTCAGTTTGTAACGTTTAGGCGAAGTAGGAAGTAACGTTAGGAATCTCTGAATAATGTGATTGGTAAGGCTGGACCAATGGTTTTAAAGTTAGTGCCCATTGCGATGCAAGTGTTGCAAACGTTTCCCAATCGAGAGTTACCAGCCTTTGGATATTTCCAGGCTAACATTTGCTATGCAACAGCTAAAACCTCAAAGTTCTATTTGTGTGAACAAATGTTTGCGGGCATTCATTGGTTTTCTTATACACATTGATTTACAGCCTCCTGGATATGTCTGGCAAGTTTCAGAGAAAGTCCTCTAAAGACTGCCCTCACACTTTTCAGTTTTCACATAAACAAAAACAACACACAGCACTTTGAAAGAAATTAATGGCCACTGCCAATGGCAGCAGGTTTTGGATATCTGACTCTTTCGTATCATTCCACAACAAACCCATTCACTTGGCGTAATTGTAATAAAAAGTGAGATATTTGCTCTGCAACAGCTAAAACATCAAAGTTCTATTGGCGTGAAAAGCGTTTACGGGAATACATTGGTTTCCTTACACACTTTGATTTCCAGCGTCTTCAGTTGCAACTCCCACAGGTGCACTTTCAGATGTGTACTCAGTGAGGTGCTGACCGCGCTATACTGCACCATGCTACTGTATCTCATGCTGACAGCGCTATACTGCACCATGCTACTGTATCTCATGCTGACAGCGCTATACAGCACCATGCTACTGTATCTCATGCTGACAGCGCTATACAGAACCATGCTATCTCATGCTGACAGCGCTATACAGCACCATGCTACTGTATCTCATTCTGACAGCGCTATACAGAACCATGCTATCTCATGCTGACAGCGCTATATATATAGCACCATGCTACTGTATCTCATTCTGTTGGATTGGTAGTCAACAGTCTACCGCTTCCATAAATTGACCATGTCCTTCTGTGCATCAAGTCGAACAGAACAAAAATCACAGACTATAAAAATGCAGAACGAAAATCACAGGCTATAAAAATGGAGAGTGGAGTGGAGTAGAGGTTAGAGATTCAGAATAAGGAAATGAGTGGAACCAAAAGAACCAAGAGTACTGATCTCAGTCTCCCCCCATGTCCCTGGCGGTGAAGTGGTGCCCCTCCTATGTTCCGGTTCTCTGGCAGTGCCAACCTGCTCAGCTCCTCTCTGTTCTGTGTGCCAACAGGTTCTGCATGCAGAAGAGTGCCAAGCTCGTGCCAGGGGTGACGCTGGACCTGATTGAGAAGTAGGTGTTCACGTTTCCGCTTATTTGTTTGTTTTTGTTGTTTGTTATCGTTTGTCTTATGGTTCCTTCTGAAACACACAACACCACACACACACACACCCAGAAGCGCTCGCGTAGCCCTACATGCCCTACAAGTCCCACCATAATCAATTTCATAGACACACAGTGCCATAGATACACAATCACTTTGTGATGCATGCCATACACACACACATATTCTCTTTTCTGTCTCTCCCCTAAGCCACACACACACCCACACACGCATACACACACACACCCACACACGCATACACACACACACCCACACACGCATACATACAGTTGTACTGTTCTGTGCAGGCTTGGCGGCTTGCCCTTGCTGAGTTGTACATTAGGGTTCTATATATCCCCCACCCCTCCTCTCTCCTCTGCTTTTGTTGCTGTTGTCTTTTGTTTTGTATCACTCTTCTCTTTTCCCCTCGTTTGACTCCATCAGCATTTAAAAGCGGCGCTGACTGTTTTAAAACCCTTCCTCTTTTGTTAAAAAGCCCCGGCTTCTCCCGCCAGCTGCCGCGCAACCACGCTGCCTTCCAGTCACCGCTCAGGTGATGGATATTCTGGATGAGGCGGCTGGAAAGCACAGGGTTAGTCCTCTGGCAGATAGGAGAGGATTTGGTCTAGAGGGCTGGTGAATTATACATAAAGAGAGAGAGAGAAGGAATGAAGGAAGGAAGGGGAGAGACAGAGGGAAGAGAAGAGAAGAGAGAGAGAGAGAGAGAGAAAGAAAGAAAGAAAAAGAAGCAGGCAGAGAGAGAGAGAGAGGGTGAGATGTGGAATTCCAATTGATATGGATCTGCATGGAGCCCCCAAAAGTCATTACAGCACACAGAGGCAGTCGGGGCAGAGAGAACCTCCGAAGTTTGAGGCTTCACAAATGCCTCCCAATTCCCCCAACTCTGCCCAGACTCAGGCATGTTCTCCAGCTCGCATTCTCCTGTTTTTACCCTCCCTCTCTGCAGCTTCTGTATTTTTATTGTTATTCTTTTACCCCCCCCCCCCCCCCCGTCTCTTTGTCTCTCTGTCCCACACACACAAACACTCACACCTCTCTTTCTCTCTCTCTCTCACTCACACTCTCTCTTTCACACACACACACACACACACACACACACACACACACACACACACACACACACACATACATACACACACACACACACACACACACACACACTCTCCTTCACTCACACCCAGAAACTAAGCTCACAAACATACGTAGGTTTTTTCCTGCAGGGGTATTCAAATTTTTTTTCTTATATATGCACATGCATTGACAATCGCAGGCTTCATACTGACGTACTCTGGCTCCCAGTCATATCTCATCACACACACACACACACACACACACACACACACAGCCCTCTGCGGTGCTTTCCTCAGGAGTTTAATTAGAGGGTGTTAAGCTGAGCTGTATCTCATAGTGTCACGCTGCAGTCAGAGTGTCTGCACAGGCCCTCTGCCCGGAGCTCTCACGCTTATCCCGGTCGTCATGGGGATGATGCAGGTGCAGGCGTACGCAGCTCTCCTCCGGGAAACTCCTCCTCCTCCTCCTCTCCCCTTCCTCATCTCCATCAGCACCACACCCAAATCTCTCCCTCACTTGATCCATTTTCCATCCCTTTCATGGGATCCGTAAGCTTCCCCTCGACACTGTTTGGTTTATACGGCATGTCTTCCAGATGTGATGGAGGATGATGGAGAGGTGCCAACCACCTGAGGCATGAAAGACGATGTTGACCCCGAGGGGAGGGGAGGGGAGGGGGAGCGTACATCCTTTGAACAGTGGAACAGATGAAAGGGTCCCACACTGACATGATAGGTGTTTCTTCCCTTGCTTCTGTTCGGCCCATAATACACCAGGCTCTGTCATGCACACACAGGTCCTCTACAGTTGTGTGAAAGGGTCTGAAAAAAGAATAAAATCATCATCAAGGCATCATCTTGAAAAGGCATCACACTCAGTTGTCACAGCCCTGTATCAGGGGTAACATATTGTTTTTTTTTATGGCGCATTGTCCTAGATATTCAGCATCTTCTGATGAACTTGCAGAGATTCACTTACTTGGCAGAGGAAGGGCTGTGCTTGCTCCCCTGTTCAGTCACTCACTTTTGTTCAGTAAATCACTTTATTTAGACCATCACATAACCTTTTATTTGGGCACAAATAAAACTTTTTTTTTTGTGGTGTTTTGGTGGAACTTTAAGCTAGAACTGGCTTGAACTTCAGGGTCAGCTGAGCATCCTGCTGTGTGGTCAGAGCTATTGAGTGTTGTAAGAAAAAATAGGAAAGGTTTTCTCTTCTTCGGAATGATGCAGCAAAATGCTTTATTCCAGTGTAAAATGGTAGAAAGGTTCACAAAGGTTCAACCTATGCCTGCCCTTGGCATATTCTCTGGAGTTCTCTCTCCTTCGTCCTGACTGGGTGAACTACTTCGTCCTGTCTCAAAGAACTAACTAAAAGTTACCAACTTACCAACCAAGTCATTATATGCTGGTCTCAATGCAAATTAATCTGGCTTCTACCCAGATAGCCTTTTGTCCTATGTATATGATAATTGAGTTAACCTCACACCTTTGGCTGGGATGGTTCTCAGTGGCTTACCCCACAAAACCCATTCTATGATTGTTGGTGTTTCACACCTCACCTGGCGACTGGCGCCAAACTGTCTGGCCTGCCATCAGAACTTAATCTTGGTTGGAGAAATGATATCACTCATCCAATGCAGGATTCATTTCTTACAGTGTGTACACCACACTCCCCCACACCCAAAGACATGTTGCTGGGACTAATGTTAGCAGTGCAGGACACAACTGCGTTGAAAAACTGTGTTTTTTTCAGACCCTGTATCTGTAGATTGGGCACATCAAAAGGTTGACCATCCTATGATGCCCTGCAAATGCCCTGCTATAACCTCCTGAGTTGACCCATCTCACTCCCACAGTTGAGTCACGTCTGATCACCTCTGTGGTTTCCTTTGGAATTTCATTCAACATGACATTTTAGGATCAGAATATTAATATGCTTCGACAAACAGTCCAAAAAGATCATCTTATAATTTTCCCCAGTTGGACCCTGAGCCGCGTCCTTGAGAGACAACGCTGACCCGACTCGGCTTACTGTAAGCTTTGATCTGACCGCGCGCTCGGCTCAACGTGTCCCCTGGCAGCCGCCACGCTTCAAACCTCAAGTCGACACACAGAATGTTAATAACAAGGAGGATGTTTGAACAGGGCTTCACAATTAATTAATGTTTAATCGAAATAACAATTTGAACTAATGCAATTAGCTAATCGCCAAGGCGGCAAGTAATTGTGCAGCTCACAACTCTGTCCCAGTGGTTGATCTTGTCACAACTATGATTTTTATAATCATGTCATCCTCACTGTGGCAGACAGTGAAGCTCAACTAACAGAAGTGCTGTACTTCTCATGCACTAGGCATGCTCAATGCTCACCAATCAAAAGTGGCCCAACTTCAAGTGAAATTTGGAAGATGGAACTGAAGCTTGACTTGCAAATCATATCACAATCAAAATATCTGTCAGAAAAGTAGCAGTTAAACCGTGCTGCCCTTGAATAGATTACTTCATGACCATCTTCACTTCTTCAAGCCCGTCTGCAGCAGGAAGTCATAGAAGCCTCTGAAGCCACAGGAGAGGCAGGCTTCCTGTGTTAGACAGACAGCCAGGCAGACAGAGCGGAGAGTCTGGATCTTTGTCTGGGCTACTCCAGGAACCACGCCGCAGGCATCCTCTTGTGATTTTTGGATGCAGCTGAATAATGGAACTGGCTCATGAAAGCGCAATGTTGACGATCATCTCACTGCTGGTAATGAGGGGCTAGGCAGGGCGACGCCGAAGATTGTCTCCATCCAGCCGCTGCAGTGGATCAAAGCACTCACGACTTGGTAAATATTAGTGTGTTGGAGGGAGCCGTTTGCTCCAGCAGTGCAGACGCCTGATGATGATGCAGCTGTGGGCTGTGAGGACGCAGGGTTTTCCAGCAGACCAGACAGTGGAATTAAAGCTCCTCATGCGTGAGATTTCTACTTCAGCTCACTTTCATGAGAGAGGTAGAGAGAGAGAGCGAGAGAGACCGAGGGAGAGAAGATGAAAGAGCGAGAGAGAGAGAGAGGAATAGAAACAGGCAGTGGGTGAGAGGGAGAGAAACGCAGAGAGAGAGAAAGAGAACAGAAAGAAAGAGAGAGAGAGAGCGCGAGCACAGTTCCTCGGAGGAGCCGTGGCAGCTGAGAGCCCAGGGCCTGTGCCAGCCTCCGTGCCACCCAGGCTCCCGTGCCCTGAAAGATGATAAATGACGAGCACTTCTCTGCCATGCCAAGTGGGGGAAGAGAAATAAGGGCCGCCGTCTCGTTTTGGGAGCTGGTACCGTCGGGCGGGTTGGGAGGGTATTTCCAGCGACTTGAGATGAACTGCAGGGAGTCACTAACATGGCACATGGAAATGCGCTGATTACTTCCTGTTCTATTCTTGGTGTTGTTGTTCCCGCAAGGCTTTAGTGAGACTAGGCCGCGCTTTGTATTACGAAGCCGGTGAGACGAGTTGTGGCGGGGACAGGCTGGGGAGGGGAGCGCGGCAGACGTGACGCTAATTGATGCGCTGAGCTTGCCGATTTGACCGTGACCAGCGAGGCGTGCTCGTCAGCGCTGAGGGCCACGCGGGGAGGATGACATTTTGCCTCCAGCTTTGGAAGCGGCAGGAGAGACTGAGTCACCCGTCACATGGCCCGGTGTCACACTGCTTTTCGCCAAGAGCTGTCAAACGGACACATACACACACACACATACACACACACACATACACACACTCACACACATACACACACTCACACACATCACACACACAGAGATATTAGATCTGTGTATTCACGTCCATGCATTTAACGCAGCCAAATGCTGCACACATTAAGGTCCAATTTCACACTCTGTTGCGAGCCACTCCTACCTCTTGTATTCTCTGTAATGGCAAACGTGTTGTTCATGGTCATGGGGTTCTGGTGCCGTTTTGCTTTGCTTCACAGTAGTTATGTAGTGATTCGTACAACACTTCAGATTAATTGAGGGTATTGTGTTCCGTCACTAGCAGTCATCACACATGCCTACACAAACGTGTCTCCTTCACGGTTGCATGCGTGACTGCATACATGTGCACACAGACACACACACACACACACACACACACACACACACACACACACACACACACACACAGTGTTTTTATTCATCACAGTGCTGGGCCGAGATGAAAAGGACCCCGAGCGCCAAGCTTCTGCAATGGTTGTCATGGAGCATCTCTCGCCCCCCATGGCGACACCTCCATGGGAACGCTGACAGCCTCAGTTTCATCTCCCCCTGACTCCGGCCCCGTCTCCCACAAGCAGCCACGTCGCCGAGGACCCATTCCTAATGGATATTCCCTCCGATCCCCACTCTTCCCAGCGTTCCCCACCTCCCCCCCCCTCGTCTCAGCTCAGCTGACACCTGGGAGATTAAAGCCAGAAATCCCCCCGGTTGTTGTGGACAAGACCCCCCACGCATTGTGTCCCTGCTCTCGTTAAGAGAACTAGGGAAAGGCGGGGCTGGGGAATTCCGCTGTGTGGACGCTGGGTAGCAGCATCACCCCGGTGGTCACCCACTGGACTCTGGCAGGTGCCAAGATGGCTGATATGAAATGACGATGTGTTGGTCTAATTGAGGTCAGTGTGTGTGTTTGCATGTGCGACCAACACCTATGGGTTCAATTCTCAATTCACTTATTCTCTTGGCCCATGATTGATGGGTGATCTACTTTGCTGATTAATTAGAGTGAGAAGTCACTCCGAGTCTAGCTCCGTGCACAATGTAGGTTAATCACTGGTCACCAGTGGTCATGTCTGGCAGGTGCCGCTGTGCTTGTCATGAACCACAGGTCTAATTTAGGAGGTGTTGTATTGCCAACCCATACGCTTCTCATTGCATTCTTAGTATGAGAGTATTGAATAGTGACACTTGGCCATTAATTAAATTAGAGACAACCTTATAGACTAATGCATAAATGATGGACTTTCTGTCATTGATTCCAGTGCATTGTAGCTTGAATGTTATTCGTCATTTTTGTAAGTCACTTTTGGATAAAAGAGATAGTAGTAGTAGTACATGTAATGTACTGTAAGTACCGGAGATGAGGACAATCCATGTCAAACAGGGCCCGTATTCACAAAGAATTTTAAGGCTAAAAGTAGCTCCTAACTGGCATATTTAGGAGCAACTCCTAAAAATAATGGGCGTGTCACTCATAACTTTAGGACTCCTAATTTTTTTGACTAAGAGTAATTCACAAAGAAGTTGAGAGGACTCCTAACTCATTAGGACCTATTCACAAACAATCCTAAGCCGCTTTTTTCACGTCGCAATGTTTTGAAATGAACATGCGGAGCTCTCAATTGCGAGGGAATAATTGTGCATTGTAACTAAGGGATGCAATAACGGCACCAACAACCAAAACCATCATTGCATGTAAACTAAATGTAACGTCTCATTGTAAATCAAATTAAATTGTTTCTCCTCTTTGCGAATGTAGGCTACGTGTTTTCATACAGATTCATTTAAAACATGTTGCAAAGATACTGCATCAATCTGTAGTGTATTTTCATTATGCTACTAGGCTATTTGCTTGGTCTTACTCTTTATTCATTTAGGCTATTTATTCATAGTCTTCTATCCTTCGTGGTACTTGTGTAGCGCATGCATTCTCACCAGCAAAGACCTGTCACCTGTCACTCATTGTCGTAGGGGAGGTTTTTGGCATCATTCCCGCGTTATAATCATCAGCCAATCAAGGTGGTCACTTGGATCAAGCTCGTGTATGAGTAATGACGTCAACCATAGCAATGAAGACTCACTCTTAGTTTAGGAGTTGTCATTTTTCCTTACTAAGAGTAGGTCTGAGAGGCTTTGTGAATAACTTTTAAGAGAAAACTCCTAGCTAAAATCTTTTAGTGTGATTTAGGAATACTCCTAATGGTAAGATAAAATGCTTTGTGAATACGGGCCCAGGTCTCTGTAGATCAGCTGTAAACCATGTCAAAAAGGTTCTAGAGTGAGAAGCCAAACCACTTTCTTATATTAACCTGAGCATTTTTATTTCCTTTATTTATTTATTTTTTCCCCTCTCACTCTGTCTCATGTCTCTAAGGACAGTGACAGATCTTGCGCTCATTTCCTCATGCTCTTCCATAACGACATCGACTGCTGTGAGGCCCCTGTCTGTCTTTGCCTTTCAAGATAAGAGCGAGCATAGATAAATGATTCCACACCTTCAGGGTATCCATTTCCTTTCTGTCCCACCTTTTGTTCCTCTTGCTCTCGCCTCATCTGTCCCCCCTCCTTCCCCCCTCCCTCGGCCCTCGGCCCTCTGCCTGTGGACTCAGAAAATCATTTGTCCTTGTGCTGCCCAGTGTAAAGAGCAGCGCGGCCGTGAGTTGTCTTCCTGCGATTTCGGTGTTGTATTGGCAGACGCGGTTGGTAGCCGAGACACATCAGTGGGAGATGTGGTATGTCCTTTGTAGACATGGCTGTGCTTGGGGCGTGTGTGTGTGTGTGTGTGTGTGTGTGTGTGTGTGTGTGTGTGTGTTTGTGTTTGTGTTTGTTGATTTGTGGAGGCACGTAGCCCAGCCTGGTTGGGGTGATGAACCACAGGGGTTGGCAGTCCATACCCCTCACAAAGTGTTTTGATGAAATATTGAACTGATATTTTTTGATGGTGAATGCACTGAGGCCTACTGCTAAGAAATGCACTTGAGGTGGTGAGGGCTGTTGGCGGTTGGCTAGCGTGACTAAGGGTTTTAATGATATGTATGGATAACTTAGCCTGGAAAATCCAGACCCTTGGAATCTAGAAACTACGACCAATGTTTACTGACCAGGGCTCCGAACCGGTTCAAGGAACGAAAACGAAAACCGAAAACGTACGGAATTTTACGGAATTTTACGAGGAGCAGAAACGGAAACGAAAACAAAATGGTCTTCAACTGTTCCGGAACAGAAACGTTATTCTGAAATCCACAAAACCGGTTAATAACGGTTTTTTTTTTCGTTCTCTATATATTTTATAAAATTTCACAAAAGCATATCCTATGTCAGGGAGACTATTTCCGGTTGTGCGAAAAACAAGCCTGCATATACACTACAATGTGAGCTAACAAGCCACTATGTAGCCAACTAGGCCTACCTATCCGTCTGCCACTTCGGATCTTAGGCCAGCTCGTAGCGTAGGCTACTGAAACTTATTTGGAAATTGTTTGTAGCCTATGCGTAATAGCCTATTTTGCCTGTCCACGCCTTGTCGTTTTAAAGTCGGGATTTGAAATGTTTGCGCAATTATAGCCTATTCTATGTAGAAGAGTTAAACGGGGAATTTGAGATAGGCCTTGTCAGCAACAGACAGGTTGGAAATTATAGCACAAGCCTTTGAAGAAATCCATATGGATAAAACCAGGTAAGGAGTTTAGCACGTATCCAGAAATATTTTTGATAAGAAATTATTTATAGGCATAGGTTAGGCTTACAGTAAGTCTGTAGGCTATGGGATGGATAGCCCATCTGAATATTTTTGGATGCCGCCTGTGATTTATTATTTTTGGGCATAGCTACGGTATAGGCTAAATCAAGGGGAAATAATGAGTACGTCTATTCTAAGGTAAAGTTCACAAAAATAGACTTGATAGGCCCTCCAAACACTGCCGGAACTTTAAGAACGAACGATATTTTGCGTTCCGAACCGGTTCAGGACCGATATGTTGGTGGCGGAACACATGCAAGAACGAAAACGTTAAACATAGGCCTACCTGAACCGTTCGGAACGGAACGTTTGAAAAATAATTTCGTTTTCAAGCCCTGTTACAGACTGATTCTGGACTTCGACGTGATTGGATAACACTACGACCAATGTTTACTGACTGATTCGTTGCAGCACTGTCGTAATCTGTTTAGCTGACACCGATGTGATTGGTTCCTTGCGATGGGTAAAAGTAACTTGCATCATTACTCATTGCCAGAGTGTCACGCAGAGACAATTCAAATTGTGCTCTCGCGAGAACTCTGGATTTCCAGGGTATGGATAACTCATATTAGCACACTAATTGAAATCAACATGTCATTACCACATCATAAGTAAGTAAGTCTAATGGCTTCTACATACTTGACGCACCCGACCGGTAGCGCGACAATGTGACGTCAAAATGACGTAGATCTCTCTGGCGCGCCAGGGTTTTGGCCGTGTAGCACACGGTAGCGCACCACTCTTTTTTTTTTCAGACGAGCGCGACAAGGCGGAAACAGGAAGATGGACTAGTTCGAGGGCAAGCGAGTTGCAGTGTTTTGTTACAGGCGTGAATTTTTAATAGTTTGCTGGATAAGTTAACAAAGTTACCAGTGAGAGTTGCAACACATGGAATTAAGAGGAAAGAATAGAAACGATTTATTTTCAAACAAAGGATATCTATTAAGGCCTGAACAAAATCTCTTTCCACTTCAGGAGATTACACAAACTCAGCCAGCTGCTAGCTAGCTAGCCAGCTAACTAAACTGTTTAAATTATTAAAATTTCCCTCGGGATGACTAAAGTACCTATCTATATATCTATCTATCTATCTATCTACCTGTGCACACACCTTGGAAACTACATGATAATGATGATAGTTGTGAATAGTAACAACCAAAGTCTGAAGTACCACCACAGAGGCTAGCTACTGGTGTTTCTTACTGCAGCTTCTTCTGCTGTGTAAGTAGTTAATGTTAGTCTTTTCACAACAGCGACACCTCTGTTCAGGAGAATATTGCAACTAGTGTTGCGACCACCACGCGCAAGTATAAATGGTTACGGCGCTTCTGTGACGTCACATTGTCGCGCTACTGGTCGGGTGCGTCGAGTATGTGGGACGTTTAAGTATACTCTTTTGATCCCGTGAGGGAAATTTGGTCTCTGCATTTATCCCAATCCGTGAATTAGTGAAACACACTCAGCACACAGTGAACACACAGTGAGGTGAAGCACACACTAATCCCGGCGCAGTGAGCTGCCTGCATCAACAGCGGCGCTCGGGGAGCAGTGAGGGGTTAGGTGCCGTGCTCAAGGGCACTTCAGCCGCGGCCCACTGGTCGGGGTTCGAACCGGCAACCCTCTGGTCACAAGTCTGAAGCGCTAACCGGTAGGCCACGGCTGCCCCAAGCATGATATGCTTAGAGACTTTGAGGCATCAAGTGTCATGTTGTAAATAAAATGACCGACAACATTGTAGCCCAATTATAACCGATAACATTGTAGCCCAATTATAACCGATAACATTGTAGCCCAATTATAACCGATAACATTGTAGCCTTGGCTCGTTGAGAGTTAATCATTTAGTTACTTTTTTTTTTATTATGTTCAAAAGTTCAATGGACAGGCTAGAATGAGCCCTTCTGGGTTATAATTCATCCCTAAAAGTTCGGTGAGAGTAAGAAGACTGTGTGTAGGCCTCCTAGCTTTATGTGTTATTACTCCGTGACATCCCCGTGAGCCCTCTGAGCAGCATGCGCTTTGCCTGTGTGCTGCCTGAGCTCCACATGCTACTGACTGGTCTTCACCCTCCATTTGGGGAGCTGAGAGGCAGTGAAGGCACTGTGTGTGAACGAGAGTGATGTCGACATGGAGACATCCTACAACATGCCAAACTCCCAGGACACTTAGGGGGCCTGCAGGACTACAAACAGCACAAAAGCTGTGACGTTTGGAGAGGAATACTAAACATGATTGAATTGGCCCGTGTTGTAGGGATGGCTGCATTTTAGCCTTTGTGAGCCTCACAGTCGACTGCCCCAGTGCACATGTGATTGAATGGGCGGCATGAAGATGAATGGCTGTTTGGATAGCCAGACGTGCAGCTCTTTGATATAAGACATAAGCTGCTGGTGCAGACAGTGCTCTCTCTGTGTGTGTGTGTGTGTGTGTGTGTGTGTGTGTGTGTGTGTGTGTGTGTGCACGCGCCCATAGCATATGATCTATGAACCCTCTCCAGAAGAAGGCGATGGGGGGAGGTGCGGAAAGCGCGTTGGTCATTTGTCTAATCTGGTCCCTCGGGTGTCCCTCTCCCCGCCTGACAGGAATGGCGCTCTACCCCCACCCCCCATCCCACGCCTACGGTCATGCCTCCTCTGGCCTCAGGGCTCGGCCGACAGGCTTCATCGACTCCTCGCCACGGCCTCCGTCCCCAGTCACTACATCATCTTCATCACCATCATCACCATCATCTTTGGCGGCAGCGGTGGCAATGGCTGGTTGTGATGTGCTATCGATCGCTCCCAGCTCCTAGAGCCACAGAGCACAATGTGTCGCCACACAGAAACGTGAAGAAGGGAGGGGAGGGGGGGGGGGGGGGGGGGGGGGGGTGTGCAGGAGGAAATATCTCTCTCTCTCTTTCTGTTTGTATCAGTCTCTTTCTCTCACTCTACCCTTTTCTCTGTGTCTGTCCGTCTTGCATTGCCATCCATCAGTTGTGTTCACACAAGGGGCTTTGCCCGTTGCCCCACACGGTGCTGATGAAAAAGATGGCTGGTTGCACGTCCCCCTATAGCACAAATTAAATAACATCCCCTCTGTCTTCTGAGCAGATAATTTGGTCACACACACACACACACACAAATCGACCCTACGTGGTCCTATTGGAGTATAAGGGTGATGCATTGAAGCCTGTAGAAGTGGTGACATTAATAAGGGATGGGAGTGAGGGGCAGATGCCACTGCAGAACTCCAGAATCTCCTCTGGATATGCCTCTCCTGTCAGGCATTGCCATTCTCTCACTCCCACTCCCACTCTCTCTTGCGCTTTCTCTTGCTCTTTCTCTCTCTCTTGCTCTTTCTCTCTCTCTTGCTCTTTCTCTCTCTCTCTCTCTCTCTCTCTCTCTCTCTCTCTCTCTCTCCTTACCTCTTGCTCTCTGTGTTTTCTTTCTCTCACCCCTTTTAGACACACACACACACACACACACACACACACACACACACACACAGAGACACCAACACACAAATACACCTCTGTTTCCCCTGACTTGAGCTGTTGGGTTATGAGGCTAGGGATATGGCAGGTGTAATGCTGTCTGTCGGGGTGTTGATTGTGCTCACAAAAACTCAATCTCTGTCTTCCTGCCATTCTTCCTCACCCTGCCTCTCTCTCACTCTCAGACAGACACACACACACACACACACACACACACACACACACACACACACACACACACACACACACACACCCCTCAATCCTGGTGTGTCTTGAATGCCAAATTTAAATTGGCAGCGTCGCTGACCTTCTCGCCACTTTCCTATTCACCCCCCCTGCCATACACAAATGTCATCTGTTAACCCAGCCTCAACTAATTTGGGGCACAAAATGGCTCCCTCGCCTCCTAGTTTCCTATTCCTAGCACCTATTTGTTGTGCTTTTACTGGGCCCCTGTTTGTCATGGACCAGACTAGGACGAGCTTAACTCAAATCAGTGATGAAGCCCTGGGAGAGAGGCTGGCTCTTCTCTCTGCCTCATTACACTGGTTTGCTCATGCTGCAAGGAGGCCTCTAGAGCCCTAATGGCCGCCGAAGCCACCGAGCCATAAAACTTTCTTTTTTAATTTTTTCTTTCATTAGGAAGAATGGCAAGAGCCAGGATTTTGTGTGTGTTTATTTGAAAGGCAAATTGGCGTGTGTTAACTGCTGCGTGAATGGTCCAGATTAAATAGCGTGTGTGCGTGTGCGTGTGCATGTGTGTGTGTGTGCGTCTGTGAGGGAGATGAATGGAGCCTGCCTGGAAATGACTGGCAAGCACTCGAGCCTTTCATGTGCTTGTGTCTGTAAAGTTCTCATACTCTGTTAGCTTAATACTAACTTGTTTGTTCCTTTGTGTTGCTGTTTGTCTCTCCTCCATATTTATTTTGTGAAGAATACCTGGCAGGCTGAATGACAGACGAACGCCACTCGGAGAGCTGAACTGGATCTTCACGGCGATCACAGACACCATCGCATGGAACGTTCTGCCCAGAGGTTTGTAATCCCACTTCATTTGTCTGGCACATTTGCCTTCTGCAGTGAATACTAGCATTTCTCAGATCTCGCTTGTTCTTTGCTGTATGTTGGAATTGCTTTGGTCTATGTAGTGTTTTGGTTTTTGTTTGAGTCTTAGCGATTTCAAAGTTTATATCTATTGGAATACACAAGTAGTTTGTGTCCTCATTTCCTTGGAGAATACTTGGGGTGTCTGATTCACCAGCTAAGCTCCGGTCAATATGTAGACTCACAGAAGGAGAAATCGGACTACAAAATGCTTACAAATCGTTAGCAACACATTTCATGTTAACTTATTAATGCAGCCATTTCCTGTGTTGTGAATGTTCGTAATGATGAATTACCTAAACACCAAAAAAACGTTTCATTAAAGGCTACGAAACCATCCCCTAAAAGAGATTTACTGGTGGCAAGCCACTGGATAATCTGCACTTTCATTAAGGGATGCCACACTATTTATCACCGACTGCTTTAAGAACACAGTGGCCCTCGGTCCACACCCCAATCTCTTGAGCAGGGGAAGAATCTCACGCAGCCTCCCCGGCTACAAGCCCTGGTGTTCGTGTTCCTCTCTCTTCCCGGCTACAAGCCCTGGTGTTGGTGTTCCTCTCTCTTCCCGGCTACAAGCCCTGGTGTCAGTGTTCCTCTCTCTTCCCGGCTACAAGCCCTGGTGTTGGTGTTCCTCTCTCTTCCCGGCTACAAGCCCTGGTGTTGGTGTTCCTCTCTCTTCCCGGCTACAAGCCCTGGTGTCAGTGTTCCTCTCTCTTCCCGGCTACAAGCCCTGGTGTCAGTGTTCCTCTCTCTTCCCGGCTACAAGCCCTGGTGTTGGTGTTCCTCTCTCTTCCCGGCTACAAGCCCTGGTGTTGGTGCTCCTCTCTCTTCCCGGCACATCATGTGGGCGCGCTGGCAAACACCGGCAGTCTGCTGCAGTGCCGTCGTGGTTCCTCAAGTAGATCGGCGCCGTTAATTAATCAGCGGGCATCAGACGGAGAAATCTGCCCGGCGGAGGCAAACCCAGTTTAATCCAACACACACACACACACACACACACACACACACACACACACACACACACACACCATAGAGGTTATTAAAGTGTGCCGTGAGACGAGGGTGTGGGGGTGGCTCAGGATCAGAGGGCCTTTTGTCCTATTTAAATTGAATTAGGTACCTTGATGTTCGGCTTAAATATCATTACAAGCCCCCCTTCCTGAAACCAGTCGTAGGCCGTTCTTTTTGGCCTATAAGCGCTCCGTGAGGTGTAGTGCCCAGTCTCCACTGAAAAGAGATGTATTCTGCTTCTCACTTTCGATAGTTTTGTTTTTCTGCCATTTCCCTGTGGGGCTCAATAAAGCAAATGATAAAGCAAATGTACCCTCTACCCACTGCGTAGTCATGTACAAACTCTCACACTCTACTGTCACTTAGTCTTCCCCTCAGCCCTGCTGTCATTCCTCTCTCCCTCTGTCTCTCTCTCTCTCTCATTCCCTCTGTCTCTGTCTATCTCCCTCTCTCACTCTTTCCTCCTCTCCCTCTTTCCCTCCCTTGCTCCCTCTGTCTCTCTCACTCTCTCACTCCTCTTCTCCCTCTGTCTCTCTCCCTCTCTCCCTGGCTCCCTCTGTCTCTCTCTCTCTCTCTCTCTCTCTCTCTCTCTCTCTCTCTCTCTCTCTCTCTCTCTCTCTCTCCCTCCCTCGCTCACTCTGTCTCTCTCTCTCACGCTGTTATTGTGTCCTCCTCTCTGCAGACCTCTTTCAGAAGCTCTTCCGGCAGGACCTGCTGGTGGCCAGCTTGTTCCGTAACTTCCTGTTGGCCGAGAGGATAATGAGGTCCTACAACTGCACGCCAGTCAGCAGCCCAAGGCTCCCGCCAACCTACATGCATGCTATGTGGTAAGTACACACACACACACACACACACACACACACACTAGCACCAACAAATGTGCACCTGTTGCATAGTGGAGTGATGACTGAGAACCTTTGAATATCTTTTCTGAATCCTGTCATGCCACTGACTCATGCAACACAGTGAAGGCAGGCAGCATCTGTGTGTTTGTGTGTGTGTGTGCCCCAGTGTTCTTGTGTTCTAACCAGACCCTAATGTGTTCTAAGTCGAGTGTCCTCAGGGTTTTTTTTTCCTTTCACGGAGAGAGCCTCCTCAGAGATGCCTGTGGCAGCGCAGCAGCAGCCGGCTCCTGACCTATCCGCTAGCTGCATATGCTAAGCCGTCCCCAGCAGAGTGCAATTACCGTCCTGGAGGAAAAAAACCCAATGCTCCTTTTTATTTATTTATGATGACATTTTCCTCTGCATTTCTTTGCCATGCATTAAGTTGGCTGCAAGTCACCCCCTCTCCCTCTTTCCTTTCTCTTTCCTCCCTCTTTCCTCTCTTGCAGTCCCCCCCCCCCCCCCTCCACTCGTTGTCTTCGTCAGAGTCATGCTGACAACTCACTTCGACAGTTTTCCGTGTGCTGCGCGCATCCCCGCGGTTGTGTAACTCCACGGCATTAGCTAGCTAGCGAGCACGCGTGGCTCTCGTCTGTGTGATTGAGTCGAGATGAGACGCACACCTTTCCCTGCGCGGGCTCCTCGGCTCACGCGGCTCGTGAGCGATGATGGCTTTTCGTGAGCGTTGAAGGCTTTACCGTCCTCATAAAGCGCATAATCACCACAGGGCGACGCAGGAGCTTCCGCTCGGCACGGCACAGCCGAGCATGCCATGATCCGATTTAATTCTTCCAGAACTTTCTGCACTCTTTGCTGCAACACTAATAAAGAAGAGATTTTTTTTTTTTATTCTTTTTTTAAAGAGCAACACAAACTGGAAGCGGGACTGTGCCTGTGTTAAGAGAAAGAGAGGGTTTGGGGGTGTGGGCTGTTGAGAGTGAAAGCAAGTTAGATGCAAACAGCAATTGTTATTCAAATGGACCCGCTCTCTCTTTAATATTCATATGGGGGGTGTTGTGCATTAAGAGATAAACTGGCAAGGGGGGAGTCGTTTGGAAGATTGACCGCCCCAACCCCCATAACCCCCCAACCCCCCCCCCCCCCCCCCCCCCCCCCCCACCCCGCGGCGTGCCGGGCGGTGCAGGTTTCATCAGCGGCTCAAGAGGGGAGAGGCCGGGCGTGGGCGGCGGCCACTGCAGCACCGCGGGGCCAGAGGCGGTCTCCAGCACATGATGACTGACCAGCCCGATGCGGCGCTGGGAGATTGAAGCGGCTTTATACAATGATGAATGACAATGATAAGTCAGCCCTCTGACGCACACCATGGCCGTTACAGCAGTTGCTAAGATGTTAAGAAGGCCTAATGAACTTGAATGACCACAGAGTTAGAAAGTATGTATTACGTCGTCATGGAAATGGTCAAGTCCAGTCCGAGTCAAGTCCAATCCCTGTTAATTAAGCTGTCTGTACGTAAGCACTTAGAGGTAAATAGGATCGTTTTTTTTTATTTTGCTGGTACATCATGTTTTCCAAGTAAATGTAGCCAAATGGTCCAGCTTGTTGACTGGAGTACAACATATCTGAAATGTTTCCAAGCGTCCTCTGAATGTAAGAGCCAGACAGGTGCTGTCGCAGGTGTTCATCTTTGTGCTGACTCAGAGGCTCTGACCACACTGCAATCAAGTCCCTAACTAATATGTTTTATACCTCAAAACTGGCATCTGGGATCTTGACCTCCATCTCACGTTCTCTCTGTATCTCTCTCTCTCTCTCTCTCTCTCTCTCTCTCTCTCTCTCTCTCCTCTCTCTCTCTCTCTCTCTCTCTCTCTCTCTCTCTGTATCTCTCTCTCTCTCTCTCTCGGGACGCAGGGATTGCTGTTCGGCGCAGTCTATGAATGCCAGAGCTGTCAGAACGAGAAAGGAACAGAGATGCCGTCTGTTCTGAACAAACAAGCACAAGCTTGAGGGGCCGCCGAAGCCTAAATGTGCAGTTTGTCCCCGCCAGCTCCTCTGAGGCTGTAATATCACCCGGCCAACGTTACGGTGGAGGCTTTTAGAGAGAGAGAGGGAGAGAGGAGAGAGAGAGAGGGAGTCTGGGGGAAAGAGAAAGTAAAGTATGGGGGGCAGAGTGGAGGGGAAGAGCTGCAAATTCAACGGCCATTTAGCCACAGTGAAGAGGCTCTTGAATGGGTGGAGAGGTTTTGATGCGCATTACGCAACGCCATGAATTAAATATGGCCGCCAGAGCCTTCCCAGCTTCCGTGATCAAAGCCAGTGCAGCAGCAGCAGCTTTCCCAGCATCTCTCCTCAGCCTGACGAGATCCGCTCTTTCCTTTAAGACTCCTTCACAGAGTTCCGTTTGCATCCCATCCGTCCTTAAAGACCTTCACAGCCATCAGTCAAGCGCTGCTCAGCGCAGAGCCCAGACGACAGCCATCTTGTCCTGCATCCTCATGGCCTAGCGGTTTTCCGTCACTGACCTGTATTTAGAGCTCATATGTTGGACCTTTTGCATCAATGACATTTATCTTTCCCCCTATACAGTATGTCCACTGTATTGTGTGGTGCATTGGCGGTGTGATTTTAGCACATGACGGTTGTAGATTCCTAGCATGTTATTCACTCCTGTAAGGGAAACTCGGGTGCGAGGGTAATAATGTTTGCAGTCATTAACAAGGTCACCATTTATTCTCCTCGCTGTTTTTCTAGTCAGCACCATAGTCGTTTATCAGCATGAGGCTGAGCATTAGATAGATCAATAGGCGCTAATGAAGCTCCTGTGGTGATTGACAGCGTCTTCCCACTCCCCCAAGGTGTCAATGCTCCAGCTGCAATCAGGGAAAGCAACCTTCTTTCATGGCTTTCTCCTCAGTATTCTGGTTCATCCATCTGTCTGTGTGCGTGTGTGTGTGTCTATGTGTGTGTTTAGATCTCCACATGATCACACCACAGGGTCTGGCTCTCTTTCTGTGTTTTTTCCAAATGCTCCATGTTTTAAACAAACAAGTTCTCACAAAGCGTCCACCTCAGCACTGAGTCATTGATTAAGGAATTGAGTGCTCCCATCCCTGAGGACCTTTGGGATTTGAATGCCCATCCTTTGAAGATGTGTGTTCCATAGGCTCCGAGTTTGCTGTGTGGTGTGTGTGTGTTCGTAAAGCAGCATTCTTAGTGACATCAGTATTTTGGATGGGAACAGATGGCTTGAGCGTCGGTCACCTGTTTATCCACACAGATGGAAAAGTGATGTAATGGTAAAAACCTGAACGCAAACAGCCCCCCCCTAATCCGACTCATTCATTCATCTCTGACCCTCTGTGTGTGCTGCCCCCTACAGGCAGGCCTGGGACCTGGCGGTGGACATCTGCCTCTCGCAGCTCCCCACCATCATCGAGGAGGGCACCGCCTTCAGGGTAAGTCCTCCAGTGTCATGCCAGCATCAGCTGTCTGGCCCTGTCACATGTATATGATATATGCGAGCCTGATTCAGGACAACAGCTACTCTGTTAGTCTACTATGTAATTACACTAGAACTCTATGCTAAATAAACATGGCATTTAACATATTTCTTTAAGGATCGTTAAGGAGGCACTGCTAACCCTGTAGGGTGCAGCATTGAGTTTGGCTGCGCGACTCATGTGTCTTGTCTTGACCTTGACTATGAAGTGACTAAGTGTGTTGAGAGGCCCTTTGTCCTGAAGCTGTTTGTCCACTGGCCTTGTGTACCTATCAGGAGAGAGCTGGACTCTAATCTTTCATGCCCCACCATGTTGTAATGCAGTGACGATTACAGTGCTGGGCTGCACAAGGGGCCACTGGGAGTGCTTAAGCCGCTGATCAAACACACACATACGGACATGAGAGAGTGTGTGTGTGTGTGTGTGTGTGTGTGTGTGCGTGTGTGCGCGCGCCCACGGCTGCATTCAGCACCGAATCACACCCTCTGTATTGATTCTATAGCATCTTCCTGTATGTTGTCTTCAGCATTGCTGCCCTCTCCACTGTGTCTGTCTGTCTGTGGACAGAGTAAGACAGAGTCATGTGCCTCTCATAAATATCTCTCATACGTCTGACTGATTGACTGACTGTGTGTGACAGAATAAAGACAGTGACACGAGCATTGTGTACTGTACGTCTACACACAAACAGCTAGAACACACACACACTGCATAGCTAGAGTACACACACACACTCTGCATAGCTACACTCGAAAAAGCACTTGTACTGAGCCATGTAACACACACACACACACACACACACACACACACACACACACACACACACACACACACACACACACAGTGGGAGAGGAGTGTCTCTACAGCATTAGTATGTGTGAAGCAGCCTAATGACTTGGCACTACACCGAGACAGTTTCTTATTGTCTTGAGGGTGATTGACTGATTGCCAGAGGTATAAAAGAGTATTGGTTCTATCTGTGGTAATATTCGCTAATTAGTCGATCTACCTGCCTGAGGATTTGTGCTAATTAGAATCAGCTAATTTAATGAAAGCGTGGAAGAAATATGTGGTAGGACTTTTAGTTTCTTGAAGCCAGACTTTTACACTCTCTGACCGTTCCACATGTGCTGTGTGCTCGGGTGTCTCTGTGTGTGCGTGTGAGTGTGAGTGTGTGTGTCTGTGTGTGTGTGCAGCACTCTCAGCATGACGTCGCGGCCGGCCCCTGCTCGGGGCCCTCACTCGGTCAGACACGTCCAGCCATGGCTGCAGGGAACTCTGATTATCCACAAATTAATTTACTCGGCGCTGCGCTAATATTTCTCCAGCCGCGTGGGCCCAGGCGAGGGGCAGAGGTGTGTGGTGGGGGACGACTGTTTTTAATCCCCCCCCCCCCACACACACACACACACACACACACACACACCTTTGATATTAATGGACCGATAAAACTTATGTGCTTCCGCGATTAATAACCCTGACAGGGTGTCACTGTCTGTATGCCCAGGCTGAGGTGAGGGAGAGAGAGAGAGAGAGAGAGAGAGAGAGGAGGGAGGAAAGGGGTTGCTACTGATGGAGTCAGTGAACACGAGAGACAAAGGAGAGGAGGTAGAGAGAGAGAGAGAGAGAGAGAGAGACACTTATGACCATACTTCAGCCTTTAGTCCATAGGCAGGCTGTGGAGCCAGAGGCAACTGATCTCAGAAAGCACGAAGGAGATGCCTCCATTATGTAGGGGCTTATGTAATGGTGCTCCGATCAATACTGGTTGCTGGCCAGGTGCCTGAAAGTGTGTGCGTGTTTGTGTGGGTGTGTAGTTTTTCATCATTGGATATCTAGTGCCGTGAAATGAGACTTTTTTTGTGTGTGTGTGTTTCTCCCCCCTAAAGCACAGTCCCTTCTTCGCTGAGCAGCTGACGGCCTTCCAGGTGTGGCTCACCATGGGCGTGGAGAACAGGAACCCCCCGGAGCAGCTCCCCATCGTCCTGCAGGTTGGTGGCATTCTGGGAGCTGTAGTCCACCCCCACCCCCGTGTTCAGCAGCCTCATCATCCCCACACCCACACCCACACATGCCCCATAAAACCCCAGCAGTTAGCTTCCCTGGCCTGGCTGCCGTCAGGCTGGCTGAGCGTGGCCGTGATGGAGGGCTGTAAACTTGAGATATATGGGACTGCGGGAGCTTTGATTCTGCCCTGGAATTGGCACTTGATGTGAGCGGGAAGGAGGAGAAGAGCAGGGGGGGGGAGGGGCATTTGACGGGGGCAGGAGCAGTGGTGGTGGCGGGCGTGTGTGTGCGTCTCCTCGCCTCCCCCTGACTCAGCTCCCACGCCCTCCTCCTCCTCCTCCTCCTCCTCCTTCACCACCTCCTCCACCTCCTGTCCACAGGGACCCACAAAGAGCACAGGAAGCAGAAAGGCAATGAGGGACGAGTGGTGTGTATGCATGTGTATGTGTACTCTCTGTGTGTGTGTGTAGAGGAGAATGTGTTTGTGAGTAAATGTGTGTACGTGCATGTTTGAGTGTGACCAGACTTGCATAATGTGCTTGTGTGAGTAAATGTATGCTTCCTTGTATATGTATGTATGTATGTATGTATGTGTCAGAGGAGCTGGCCCTCACATCCTAGGGAAAGAGAACATATGGGTTATTTATGTGTTATGCTGAGATTGTCGCGCATACATGTGCATAAGTGTGTATGTGTGTGTGTGTAGAGGAGAATGTGTTTGTGAGTAAATGTGTGTACGTGCATGTTTGAGTGTGACCAGACTTGCATAATGTGCTTGTGTGAGTAAATGTATGCTTCCTTGTATATGTATGTATGTATGTATGTATGTATGTATGTGTCAGAGGAGCTGGCCCTCACATCCTAGGGAAAGAGAACGTATGGGCTATTTATGTGTTATGCTGAGATTGCCGCGCATACATGTGCATAAGACCTCAATCCTATTGTTGTTTTGCAGCTTCCTGTGATTTGTTGGGTTTTTTTCCCTTCCTTCCTTTTCACACAGAAAAAAAAAATACAAAAAAACAGCCAACAAGAAAGATTTAGTGAGTCAGATTCAGACGTTTGGAAAGGGCAAGTCTTTTGATGTTTAGTTCCAATGTAGAAAAACTGCTTTGAACTGAAATGCCAAGCAGCTAACTGAACAGAATTTAGTTTTTGAGAACTTTATGGAATCCTATCGATCTTTGCTGCCATTTATTGTGTATATGAGGATGCTATATAAGTCGTCTTCTAATGAAACGCATAAAGTCACATTTATGTAATATGAGTTGTTAATGCTTTCGGGGAAAGAGTGAATCCACCATAATGTTCAGAGAGGAGAGAAGGACAAAAAAGGGAGACCAGGAACAGAGTAATACAATGCTGAGAAGCTTTGAGAAATAAGCAGGGAGAGGGGTGTGTGTGTGTGTGTGCGTGTGTGCGCGCCAGCTTATGTGCTGGGCACGGGCACCTTACGTCTTCTACTGGCGTCATGCCCGTCTCCACAGCTTGCCGTCCTGTGCCACACACACTTTGTGAGTGTGTGTGAGTGTGAGAGAGAGAGAGAGAGAGAGAGAGAGCGGGTGGGCGTATGTACATGAGCATGTGAGTGATTATGAGGATCTATATCGTTCTTATCTGTGTGTGTGAGAGACGAAGGAGTGCTTGCTTGTGTTGTGTGTGCGTGTCAAGAGATCTGTACGTTTTGTGTGTGAGAAACCATGGGCAAGTGTATATGGGGAAATGCATGCATGTTTGTGAGAGACTGTGGTTGTGGATATCTGATCTGTGCGTGTGTGCGCGTGTCACTGCTGCCATCTCTGCCATGTTTATTTCACCTTGCCCATCTGGGCACCGTCAGTCTGTCCAGACTCACTCAGTAGTATTCCTCCACCTCCTCTCCTCTCCTTTCTTCTCCTCTCCTTTCCTCTCCTCTCCTCTCCTTTCCTCTCCTCTCCTCTCCTTTCCTCTCTTCTCTTCTCCTCTCCTCTCCTCTCCTCTCCTCTCCTCTCCTCTCCTTTCCTCTCCTCTCCTTTCCTCTCTTCTCCTCTCCTTTCCTCTCTTCTCCTCTCCTCTCCTCTCCTTTCTTCTCTTCTCTTCTCTTCTCTTCTCTTCTCTTCTCTTCTCCTCTCTTCTCTTCTCTTCTCTCCTCTCCTCTCCTCTTCTCTCCTTTCCTCTCCTCTCCTCTCCTCTCTTCACGTGCTCCTTGTTCCCACTCCCTCTCTCCACCACTCTACCACTGCCCGGTCACCCTGGCCATCCTCCACGTGCTGACTAACTAATCCTTCTTTCTGGACGCTCTCTGCAGCGGAACTCCTTCTTCCTCCTCCTCCTCCTCTAGAGCATCCTCATCTTCCTCTGTCTCCCCTCACCTGCCTCCTGTCCCCCCGCGTCGTCGTTAGGGTTGCCCGGGCGCGGTCCGGCGACCTCCCTCCCCCTTAGCGCAGCGTCCAGTCACGGTCCAGTGGAGCCGCGTGACCCTGAGGTCTAATAATACCCACGGGGGCCGGGGCGTAAATAGCTGCTGGGGCACTTTTTTGGTTTTGCGTGGGCAGCAACATGGGCAGCCCTTCTGCTCAGGTCCTCAGGCGCAGCGAGTCTCCGACGCACAGGAACACCAACGTCCGGCCTCACGCTGGCCACTGGGCGACCAGCGCCAAACACACACCAACACTCACCAACCAGTTTTATAAATATTTTCACATGCCCCTTCCTGCCTTTGAACACTTCACTCCTTAGCACACATAAATTAACACTTCACTCCGTAACACACATAAATTAACACCTCACTCCTTAGCACACTTCACTCCTTAACACACATAAATTAACACTTTACTCCTTAGCACACTTCACTCCTTAACGCACATAAATTAACACTTCACTCCTTAGCACACTTTACTCCTTAACACGCATCAATGAACACTTCACTCCTTAACATATACTGTAAATTAACACTTCACTCCTTAACACACATACATGAACACAGATTGTTCTCATAACGTTTTACGCATTTATGTCTGCATTCATTTACAAGTGTCCATATTGAGTTTTGTCCCTACAGATAGTTGTTGATTCCACAAACATCACGCTCTCTTAAACCAAACTATGCAAAGCTTGCGCCTCCAGTTGTTTTTGATGCATCCCTGGCCAAGCACACTCCAGCACCCATGTGTAGCATATGGCGTATATGCATAATCTATAGATTACACGGCCTCTTGCACGAGCACGAGCGCCTATTAGATTTGAACTCAATCACATTCCTCTACTCGCTGTGTCAGTTTATATAAGCCGTCGGCAGAGCACCTTAATTATGTCATGTTTTCATGCAGGCAGGAGCATCCAATCTACCCACCCACACACACATACACACGCACACGCACGCAGTCTTGCCAGGACCTGTGGAGTGTGAGAGCCGCAGCACCTGCTCGTTTTTCGCGCCACCTGCTTCATGGCACAAGTGAAGCATTCGCCATGCCACTGGGCGTGCCTCACCTGCAACCTGCTCTCTTTCAGGTCCTCCTGAGCCAGGTGCACCGCCTCCGAGCGCTGGACCTCCTCGGCCGTTTCCTGGACCTGGGACCATGGGCCGTCAGTTTGGTGAGGCACCAGTCATTTTGCATCTCACGAGTAACCCTCTAATCCGTGTTGGGGCATTGGTAGCAGTGTTAAATATGGCATACATTTCCAATGTGCTGAATGCATGATAAAGAACATATTAATGCCTTCCAAAAACTAAAATCTGTACATATGGATCTGATGAGCTACTTGTTTTCTTTTTGAAGGTTCTCTGTCTTAATCACTTAATTATTCCTCAGAAATATTTAGATTGTTATGATGTAAAAGTGTAAACTTTATTTTGCCACTCTGAGTCAGTCTCTGAAAAACAAGAAAATAACTACACTGACTTAAAACATAAAATGTTTTTAGAAATTATGTATTCCCTGTTTTCACATGTCTCTAACAATTTCTCTCTTCTATATTTCTCTACCTCACTCTCTCGCTCCATCTCTCTCTCTCTCTCCCTCTCTGTCCCTCTCTCTCTCTCTCCCTCTCTGTCCCTCTCTCTCTCTCTCTCTCTCTCTCTCTCCCTCTCTCTCTCTCTCTCTCTCCCTCTCTCTCTCTCTCCTCCCCTCTTTCTCTCTCTCTCTCTCCCTCTCTCTCCTTCCCTCTTTCTCTCTCTCTCTCTCTCTCTCTCCAGGCCCTGTCGGTGGGGATCTTCCCCTACGTGCTGAAGCTGCTGCAGAGCTCGGCGCGGGAGCTTCGTCCACTGCTGGTCTTCATCTGGGCCAAGATCCTGGCCGTGGACAGCGTGAGTGACCCCAGGGCTGCTCCACTCCCACACCCTCCCTCTATGGGCTGCTCCCACTCCGGCTAAATACATCCCCCTCCTGGCTGGCCAGCCCTGGCTCTGACCATCAGCCTAGCTATGTTTGCTGATGTCTGTATCCGAAGTGTTAATCACTACATGGCTGTCTGGTAGTAATGCCTTTTTTTATTTTTAATGTGGCAAGATGGACAGCAATAAAGACAACATGAGACATATAGATCCTATAAGTAAAACATGTAGAATGGATCACGGCTTGTTTTGGAAGCATTCATCTCTTTTGGCCTGATAGTAGTAGTAGTAGTAGTAGTAGTAGTGGTGGTGGTGGTGGTGGTGGTGGTGGTGTGGGGCAGCCGTGGCCTACTGGTTGGCGCTTCGGACTTGTAACCGGAGGGTTGCCGGTTCGAACCCCCGACCAGTAGGCACGGCTGAAGTGCCCTTGAGCAAGGCACCTAACCCCTCACTGCTCCCCGAGTGCCGCTGTTGATGCAGGCAGCTCACTGTGCCGGGATTAGTGTGTTTCACCTCACTGTGTGCTGAGTGTGTTTGACTAATTCACGGATTGGGATAAATGCAGAGACCAAAATTCTCTCACGGGATCAAAAGAGTATATATACTTTATATATAGTTCTTGTAGTGGGTTCTGTGGTCACAGAAAACATTCTTTGACGGGTCATTCAGACAAGACCAGTCACGCTTTTTGTATTTAAAATAGTTTCCAACCTGGCCTTCCTAATGAGTCTTCACTTGTGTTCTTTATCAAAGTTTAGTCCAGTAATAATGAGCCCCTGAGAAAAAAAGAAAGAAAGAGAAAGAAATGAATTCCCTCTCATGACAGGAGACTTTAATGGCCTCTAATTGGCGCTGTGTTTTCTGGCCACAAATGGGGTGTGAACACACTGAGGGAGATTCCCCCCTCCTCCCAGAAAATCCACTCTCTCTTTGACCCTGGGGCTTCTCCCTCCGGCTCTTCTTTACAGCGGAGCAGAAATCTCTGCGTTCTGAAATTCAATTGTTTTTTTTTTCCTCCTCCTCGTGTTCCTGGGTTCTGGGTTCGTTTAAGTGACTAACGTTATCACACATCTGTACTCTGCTGCTCTCCATGCTCGTGTCTTCGAAGGAATGACTGGAAATAAATGTGCAAATAAGTCAAGAGAAGAAGGGAGCCCCAAGTCATTTTCTGCCTTTACACCGGGGCTTCAAGAGCCTAGTGCATTTGTGCCATATAGTATTGAGGGAGAGAGAGAAAGAGAGAGGAGAAAAGGAGCAGTGGAATAAAAAAAAAATAGAGGTGGACTATCAAATAGCAGATATCTTTATCTTTAGTCCGGGGCGCCAGAGCGTGTCCAAACTTATAATGTCGTCGCTCCCCAGAGGCCGGAGGTGGGCGAGCTGCCCTGTACATAAACCCACTCACCTCCAGGGCTGACCGCTGCACTGACTCACTCCTCTCCTCTCCTCTCCTCTCTCCTCTCTGCTCTCCTCTTTGCACCTTAATTTGCTTTATATATCATTTTTTAAAGATGGCTCTTTTCTCTCTCCTCTCCTCCTCTCCTCTCCTCTCCTCTCCTCTCCTCTCCTCTCCCTGAGCCTTTATTAAAACCTCGGCCCTTGTTAAACAGCCCAGCGCGCTGTGTCGCGTGGCGTATGGTCGGGGACCTTCGCCAATCAGTGTTCATGGGGCCGCCTGGCGAGCGGCCTCCTGGCGTGTGGGGTGGTTGGGGTGGGAGGGGAAGGAGGACGGCTGGGGTGGTTCACCTGGGGATCTTAAAACTCAAAAGCCCCTGAACAGCCAAGACGGGAAAATGAATGAACACCCCCATCACCACCCCCACCCCCACCACCACCACCCCCACCTCCACCTCCACCCCCCATTTCCCCCCAGAAGCCAGCTGAATCGGAGCCATTAAGCCCTCTGGTGCACTGAGGACTCTGATCTATGATGGCGCCTGTTGAAGTGCTGATGAGCAGGGGAGGGAAATGGCTGTTTTGGTAACATTGCGAGCGCATTAACGCTGAGGTAAACAGCAGCAAATAGGGTTAGTGGATGGTGGGAGAAACACTTAGCGTCTCGCATAGTTAGTTTGGGGATTCATCTTTTGTCCCCCTCCTTGTAAAAAGTGGTGAAGAAAAGAACAGTGTGGTGCGGTGGGAATAGGGGAGGTAATGGAGGTGTTTGATGGTGTAATAGGGGAGGTAATAGAGGTGTTTGATGGTGTGTCTTTGCACCTTAATTTGCTTTCTATATAACGTTTTAAAGATGGCTCTTTTCTCTCTCCTTAACTCCTATCCCTTTGTTTTGGTCTCTTCCCTCAGTCCTGCCAAGCTGACCTTGTGAAGGACAACGGGCACAAGTACTTCCTGTCCGTACTGGCTGACCCCTATATGCCTGTGAGTATTCAGCAAACACTGCTTATACATCTCATTTGTTTAAACCGTATTACCGGTACATCCTGTCAAAGTCATAGCCCTGTCATCATGCGCATGTAGCTGTCTGTCAAGTGAATTGAGATGTGTTCTTGCCTTTGTGTTGTGCAGGCGGAGCACCGGACCATGGCTGTGTTCATTCTGGCCGTCATAGTCAATAACTACAACACAGGCCAGGTGAGGACACCTGTAAGGGAAGGGTGGTGTTGGGGGGTGGAGGAGAATGGCACATGGTAAAACAGCACCGTAATGGACAGTTTTGTGTGTGTGTGTGTGTGTGTGTAGGTAGGTGTGTGTTGTGCAGGATTCACCACAGCTTGTTAAAATCACTTTTTAAAATCCTGCCAATACTTGCCGTTGGCACAGCTGGAGACAGTGTGGGGAGCTGCTGGAGATGTCCCGTGCGTGCTGAAGCGGCTGGAGATTTTAATTGCCTCCTTCACATTCCCGTCACGCCGTCACTCACTGTCACCAGTGTCTCACCCCTGACGAGGCGTCTCGGGGGGACAAACACTTTGCCCAACTCCAGCTCCTTTGCGGATCCCCTC